>NW_017308178.1:12207-17605 GCF_000935625.1 Nanorana parkeri | reverse complement strand
TTGCCGTGTGTGTGATGTCACTGACCTGAGAAAAGCAGAGGAGGCAATCTCGTGAGAAGACACTTCAGTCCATTGCAAGAGAGCCTTCTTAAAGGAGAACTATGGGGTTAAGGCTTTTCCCCATAGTTCTCCTTAGGGTAACGAGAGGACACAAACTAGCGTCCTCCCGTCACCCTAGGCTCAGTATACCGTTAGCTGTAGCTCGCGGTATACTAAGACGCCGCAGCTGAAGCCAATCCCGACAAATGTGCCGGGATCCACCCAGCTGCGTGACTGACAGCTGGCTCTGCCTATCTAGAGCCAACTGTACCCGCCCCCTCCCCGTCCGTTCCGCCAGTCAGCGCTGGAGGATCGGAGCGGGGACGGGGGAATCCAGCCCCTCCCCTGCCACGGCAGAGAGCCATGACAGGATCGAGAGGTGAGCGAACGCCGGTATGTGTTCGCTCACCTCCTGATCTACTGAGCCGACCTGTGACAGTCTCATTGTCACAGGTCGGCTAGAACTATGAGGTGAGTGAAAAGCACTCACCTCATAGTTCTCCTTTAAGAGATTTCGGTTGCTCTGTATTCCCCAGTAGGGATGAACTTTGTGTTCAGGTTAACCATGAGATCAACTCTAGCTATTCACAGTTCAGAAACATGCCTAACTTTATTAGCAGTTGGTGGTTAGAGGATGTGATGATTTGTTGCACTTCACATGGTGGTGCATTTAAGGACAGCTTTGCCTGTGGCAGCAAAAAGTCCACACCGCTCACCCCAAAAAAATTAACATTCCCAATGGGGGGAGGTGGCACCCGGATTCCTATAAGCCCCCCTGTCCACAGAACACCCTCCCCATGTTGAGGGCGTGAGGCCTGGTATGGTGCAGGAGGGTGGGTGCACACTCGTCCTCCCTCCTTTTCTGCTCTGCCAGGCTGCTGCTCCGATGAAGTGTCTGGTAAGAGATTTTAGGTGGGCCCCACACTTTAAAATTATTGTTCCTGTGGACTGTCAAAAAATAAAAATAAAAATGTCATTTTTTTGCTGCAACAAAATGTAATTCATAAATATCATTTAAAATTAACGAAAATTAACGAAAATTTCCAATTCGTCCAAATTTGAATTCTGAAAAGAACTGACTTTTGGACCCGAATTCCAAAAAACAAAAAAATCCGAAATGAAACAAAATGAACCCAGCCAAATTTTTTGCCGGTGTACATGTCTACTTGAGTCGGTGCCCATCGTTCATCGCGATTGACATCGATCTACATCGCTGGATGACATGATTGACGTTTGGATTAGATCAATAAACTTTTTTGGGTTGTTTTTTTAAAATAAAAGACTTGTCAAACACTGTGGTTTTTTTTTCAAATAAAGGACTTTTTTTTTTAACCTGTTGTGTATTTATTCACCATTTTACTGTATTTGGTGAATGAGTAGGGGTAATAATTACCCCTTACTCATTCTCATTCACAACGGGGGTGGCATCTGGGTGCCCCCTTTATGAAAGGGGGCACTCACATTCCTATAAGCCTTCCTGCCCCCAGACTCCCAAAACCATCAGGCCAGGGTTGTGGGGCTCACCCCCTGGCAATGCACCCTCCCCATGTTGAGGGCATATGGCCTGGTATGGTGCAGGAGGGATGGCGCTGCTTAGATAAAGGGTCTGGTAAAGGATTTTAGGGGGAACCCACGCTTTTGTTTTTTTTGTGTAAAATTCCTACCAGACCTAAAGGGTCTGGTATGAATTGGGAAGGGGATACCACGCTGTTGTTTTTTTATGTTAACAATATAAATTCATTCAGAATGACATTAGGAAAAAGTGTCAGATTCATTATTCTTCCATTCGGAAATTCAAATGGATCTAAATGTCCGAATTTCGGAAAATTAGTACGAATTTCAATTTGCAAACTAATCGCATATGTCTAACCTCAAGGTTTACAGTATACTATGATGATCGGGCATAGTGAAGGGGTCACAAATGCTGTTTCTGCAGCTGGTCCTCAAATGCATCATTTATAGTGTTCGATACAGGCTAAATCATGCTCTGTGTCATCTAGTTTTTAGCCTATTCCAGTGCACTGTCAATCAATAATAGGTTGGACTTGATGGACTAATGTCTTTATTCAACCTCAAATACTATGTAACTATGTAATATCTGTGGCTATTGTTTCTCTGAAATATTGTACTATAAACTGTTATTTCTTCATTAAAACCTACATGGTCTCTCCCAATTAAACTGCAGCCTAGTAAAGTGCTTACATAGAGTGCATGGAATCAGTAAAATAATTTGCTGGCTTTTTTTTGGTGAAATAGTACACTCTAATGTTGATGTAGTAAAGTAGTAAAGTGGCAGCATTTTACCTGGGCTGTTGAATAGAAATTATAGAAATAATGTTCATGCGGTGTGCACAATATCCCTACATTTTGTTAATGTAACAATAAATTTAGATTGAACAGTTGCATTCATTATGTAAATTTTAAATTGTGGCCTTTATTAAAATCAAATTCTAGGCATATTAAAAATAAAAATTAAATAGATTTGCCTTCCCTCATTTTTTTGATGGCTAGCCAATGTGTTGCTGCATTTATAAAGATGTAAATACAAAGCAAACCAGGTGAAAAATATCCAACAGGATTGGATGAATGGATACTGGAAAGGTGGTGAATAATCAGTGAAAGAGTGGCAAAGTGTGTGATTGTTTAAAAGTAACGTAATAATTAATATTGCATTAAAAATGATTAGTGATAAATAATAATGTTTTTTCCCATCATCATATAAAATAATTTCTTCCCAAAAACAAAAAATAGTAAAGAGTTTAAATAATTTATACATTAAAAATGAATTACTACTACTACTACTAATAATAATAATAATAATAACATATTGTCAAAGTATATCTAATCCCAAGAACGCATACATAATATATAACATATTGTAGGTTACAAGTCCTTAGTTGCGGTGGCTGCATGGAAAAGCAAGCGACATTCAAACCAAGCAAACCTTTTATATTACTCAAATAAAACAAACACTTTCCATGTGGCAAGAAATGACCGCGGCATTTTTTATTGGTTTACTTACAACGGTCTGTGTTTTTATAACCCTCTTCAGCCAATCAGAGATCGTTAAAGCCAGCAGCTTTTTCCCACCTAAACTAAGGTAAGTCGTAAGCAGCAGAGGGAAAGGGGGGAGAAAGGAGAACAAAATGGTCGCTGCCTTTCCATGTGGGGAGGGGGGGCACGAAGGGCTTGTTCATTCCCCCCTGGCATTGTTGTTATTTTCTTTCCGGTTTTTATTAATTATCCCCCCAACACCCACACCCACACACCCACACACACACCGATGATCCTTTCCTAGGGTGACATAACATTTTTCCTTTCCTAGGGTGACAATGGTCACTAATTGTACTAAGATAAGCAGCGTTATTTAATTAATTGTACTAAGACCATCTCCTACTCTCCTTTTATCCATAACATTGGAAGGAGCTGTTCTCTAGTACACAGAGAGAACAGTGGGAACAGAACTAACTGATTAAAGGAGAACTATGGGGTTAGGGCTTTTCCCCATAGTTCTCCTTAGGGTAACGGGAGGACACAAACTAGCGTCCTCCCGTCACCCTAAGCTCAATATACCATGAGCTAATTCTGGATCCGCCCACCTGCGTGAGTGACAGCTGGCTCTGCCTATCATGAGGCTGAGCCAGCTGTACCCGCCCCCTCCCCCGTACGTTCTGCCAGTCAGCGCTGGAGGATCGGAGCGGGAAGGGGGGAATCCAGTCCCTCCCCTGTCACGGCAGAGAGCTGTGACAGGATCGAGAAGTGAGCGAACGCCGGTATGTGTTTGCTCACTTCCCGATCTACTGAACCGACCTGTGACAGTCTCATTGTCACAGGTTGGCTAGAACTATGAGGTGAGTGAAAAGCACTCACCTCATAGTTCTCCTTTAACAGTAATTAGAGGCAGAGAGCCCATTTGATTTCTGGCAGGATAAACAGATTTCTTTTTTTTGCATTTATAGAACAGATATAACAAAATGCTTTCAATTGTAAATTTAAAGTAGAACTTCTGGAAAAAAAAATCTTTACCCTTGCAGTGGGGTTACCCCCACACTGCACAGGTTAAGTGGTCATTTGTGTCTAGGTTAAACAAAAAGTAAAAAAAAGTGAAAAAAGTTATACTCACCTGATCTTTGGAGACTGTAGTCTCATAGACTGGTCCCTGGAGCCTCTCTCTGGTTTTGCTGCAGTGGTCTAAGGATCCCTGAGGCATTACGTCCTATACACAGTGTATAGGACATGAGGATGCCGAGGGACATACCATCCATACAATGGAAGAGCAGACAGGCAAGAGGGAGCGCTGTGACAGCCAGCCGGACCCAAAGTTCGGGTGAGTAAAACTTTTTTTTTTAATCTAGACACGAATGAGTACTTAACCCTTGCAGTGAGCAGGTAGCCATCTGCAAGGGTAAGGATTTTCTTCTCCCCCAGAGTTCTTTAACAAACCAAAAAAGGGAGCTACTAGGAGACATTCATTGCTGGGATTTATTTACACTTTAATTGGCTTTAATTCAATTTGAATGTGCGCAACTGTTGAAGGGACAGATATTGTAAGCTTCCCAGGGCTTGCTGTATATGGATTCTGAAAAGCATTGTGTAATATGTCACAACTGTATGAATATGTTAAATAAATATATCAATCAGCCCCAATATAATGTCATAAACAGAGATTCTCAATGTCTGTAAAACCGGGCTTATTTTTGTTATGCTTGGAGCCATAAAAAGCCTTCATCTTTCAGATATGCAGTAATCCGGCTTCAAACAATATGCAGCTTGCAGGCAACAAGGCAAAAGCTGGAGTGGCATAACCATGAACTTGAAACATATGTGATGAGGACCACAGTAGCTGGAAGCAGCTAATACCTTGGGGAAATGTGTCATCCAGACTGCTTTCCCAGCTTGCTTACTATGACTGTACTTTTGAAGAAATAAGCCATTGCAAAAAAATCCGTGGTCACTGTTAGCAGGAGCATGTTGTAACAATCACTGACAAACTGTATTATTATTTTCTGAAAGTAATTTACATAATGTAGAATTTAAGTTCTAAACTACGCCATAAATTTCTGTGGCCCTCACTTCACCTAGTGTAAGCAGTTTCTGGGAGCCGAGTGAATCATTAGCAAACACAGTATAATTCTTCTTGGACCTTGCTAACCCAAGAAATGGATAAGAACCCTGACTTCTGGAGCTAAACCAAACCAACAAATGAATTAGTGTTATTCATACAGATTTCAAGGAAAAATACAGCAAGTCCAGTTGCCTTGACTTATTTTTACAGATATTTCCAGGAAAGATGTAAAACCCAATTGATGTCACAGAAATATATGTCGGATGGGCTTTGCACTAATAAACTGTTTTCCTT
>NW_017308178.1:7311-12184 GCF_000935625.1 Nanorana parkeri | reverse complement strand
CCCCTCCTGTTACAGAAAACTGTCCGGGGTGCCTAAACTTTACTGTACAGTTCAATAGGCATCATAGTAAGATCTAGTGCTCTCAGTGATGTAACAGAGACGAACAATGATGCCCCCTTACCTTTAATGCAATATAAGTAAATAAGGAAGTGTGTGTTGAGAGGTGTGGCTGTTACTTAGCTATGCCAGCAAAGACCACTGCAGGGTGAGGGTAGAAGAGAGTAGAAGAATTTTCACTAAGAGAGAAAAAGGTATTTGAAAGCATTTCCAAGCATAACTAGGTCATAAATCCAATGGGGCACAAACAAAATACATATTTAAAACAATGGGAAAAGGCTAGGACCTCTGACTAAGGTTTTTTTTTAAATATATATTTAATTGCTGTCTATGCCTTTCTGTCCTAGTGACAGCCACATGCCCCATTATTTGGAAAATGTCTCCTTTCTCCATCTTAAAATGAAAATGGTAATTGCATTGTGTAACCTTCGCTCCTTAATCCACCCAATCCACTATTTGTATGTCCTGGGGCAGCTGGCTTCCAGTGGTAATTCACCTGTAGCCACCTTGAATCCTTAAATCTAGTTCTGCTGGCCTGTATTCAGTCTAGCTAATTTGATAGTCTGTGCTCATTTGATTTCTCCTAAGCTCTCTGTTATTGTTTGTATCTGCCTGCTACTGGGTGTGAACTTGAATTAGAGCAGAACATCCAATAATGTAGGTTATGAATAAGTGTGTCTCCCTAGTCAATCACTAGGTGGTACATGGCCAGTGATGCATGCTGGGGGGGGACATAAATATTCGGGGTTGACCTTGAGAGAGTCTTTTCCCCCCGGGCCTCCTGCTTGGGGTAGGGTGCATGATGTAAGTTACTGTCTCACCAGGCCTGCAGGTATGGACCCAGGATGGGCTTGGACCTCGCAGGAAGTCTGGTGTCTTGCCTAGGGAATTCTGTGCTATGTCTACTGACCGACAAAGGTTCTCCAATGCACAGTGTTACTGCAATCAGTTTAAAGGACCTCTGCACTGTGAGCGTGGGAAGTGGTTGGTGAGTCTGGAGTTCTGTACTGTCCTAAATGTCTGTAGCCCTTTACTCTCTCTCCTATTGAGTTGCTGATGGAATAAAACCTTTAAAAATATTTAAGCGCCCAGCTTTACATTCGCATCCCAAAACCAGCTAAGGCCTCAACCCTGAAGTGAAATGTCAGCCCATCCTGCTTCTGAAGTTCCCCACTTGGTCCTAGAGGCTGCTACACATTGAGACCTGGAAAAATATATAAACCTCTAGTAAATTACAAAAGTCATTTGAACTAAGCAGAGGCTGACCAACAAGTGTGTCATTTCAAGGTTACACTTAATTTCCTCTACTTTCTTTATCTTTTTTACCTCCTTAGAGTGAAGTTTCCTTTAAAGAACCTTAAGCATTAATAATATAGACAAGCAGGTCTTAAAAATGTGATCAGTCCTGGATGTGTAGATCTGGTCGATCCCAGTTTTTATTTATGGTATGATCCAGTGGCTCTCTATTTCAGAGGGTAGATGTCAAGCATGCCTTTACTAATGAGTGTTTACCCCCTTAAGGGATTTTGCCTGCCCTGAATAGCTGGGCAATATAGAGTTTAAATTGTCTCTCAACATGTACAGTATAGTGGACCTTCATTAAATAAGACTATATTTATTGGAGCCTGTACTATATGTGCCCAAAGTAAGTAAGAGAGAGTCTCCTGATCTGTCCTCTCCCCTACTAGGCCTTTCCCAACCAAGGACACATTTGGCCATTGACTTCTTTTGGTAAAATCTAAAGCACATACATTTGCCACATTGGGACCATTTAATACTCCTTTCAAATTTCACTTCATTGTAATAATGCAGATTTGTAAAGCTGGATTCTAGGTAAACAGCTGAATACAGTGATGAAATACATATAAATGAGTTGCCAAAGTATTTGTATTTCTGTACACCCAGGGTAGAAGACCAGGATGTTCCTTGCACTGCAGTACAGTTGATTAGCTCTTTGTGCTGCTTCTGCCTAACTCTGCTCTTCATGGACTGCAAGAGGCTGACACCAAGCCAATGTCAGATACTTAAGGTGCCCATACACTTTATAACCCTCGCAAGACTTTTGTCTTGCGAGGGTTGTAAAGTAATTTCAAAAACGTAAGATCTGCCCATCTTGGACAGGCAGATAGTACTTGCAATCATCGCAAGCTCGCCCCCCTGAGGGGCGGGCTTCCGATGACTGCAATGCTGAACGGGCAGTGTGCACGTGCACACACCGACCCGTTCGGCAGTCATCTCTCGATCATGTTAAAAACCAGCCGAAAATCGTATGATTCTCGACTGGTTTTCCAACATGCTGGAAATACAAAAGTCGTACAACCGTACATTAGAAACGGTCACATGCCTTGCATACACTGCACAATTCTCGTACGAGAATCGTGCACTGTATGGGCACCTTTACATTGCTTACATTTGAAAAAAAATGTGAGGATGTCTTATTGAAAGCTGAAAGAAATTAAAACAAACATGTCACATGAGTAGTTATTTACTTTAAATATAATTAATGCTCCATCAACATTTGGTCCTGGAACAGAACATAAGGTATGTTTCTGAGTATGGCCCCTTTCACACGGGCTGTCCAATTGGGTCCACCTGTCAGTTTTTCAGGTGGACCTAATAGGATGCCCAATGCTAGTCTATGGGCAGCTGGGTCTAAATGGACAAGTGTCCATTTACATCCAGTTACCCACGACAAACGGAACAGTTTTCCATTTTGCCGGACCTGATTTTGCCCGAACTAGGGGCAATCTGATGTACATGAACACACAGCCATTTACATCTGGCTTTCCATAGACCAACATGGGGTCTGGCAGTTTTAGTTCTTTCCTTCATCACATCAAGCAAGGATCCCCTCCTGGTCAGCCTATGTTCAAACACCAGAATTGCCGAAAAGATCTAATATCAATTGCCGAAAAGATCTAATATGAACTCAAACCTAATGCAAGATTTAATTTATGGGCTCTTGACACACAACAACCATTACACACAATGCTTGTCCATCCATTTATTTTAATTATATATTTAGAAATCTGTCATTACATGAGGGGAGCGTATCTGCAAACTTTACTAGCACAGAGAAACTGGCTGCTGTTTAGGCTTAGTTATGATTTTGATTCTTTTTGTAGTTCTCCTTTAAGGCATCTTCTAGTAAACTTTATATTCTGCTTTCCCAGTATTGCACTGATGTTATTCTAAATCTTGCTTGTGATTAGACTGCATGGTGTGTCTTGCTTTCCACCAGACAACCTTATTTTTTGCATTTCACCTTTGATTCTGAGAAAATTGAACCCTTTCTTCATTTGCACACGAGTTCCTGTGTAAATCCCCAATGAGATGTATGAGCGGGGCCTTCCAGGGCACAGATGGAAATGTTCCCACGCTAAAGGCACTTTGTATGGCCTGTGCACAACGCAGTTATGGGATTTCTTTATTATCTATGTATCTCTGTTGTGTCTTTCTTAACGTAGAAAACATATGAGCTTTCAGAGGCACCAAACAGAGAACCACTTTTGTAGAAGCATGACATTTACTGGAAAAAAAAAACCAATAACACTGAATTTTTGTATATATATATATATATAGTGTGTGCAACTACCATTTCAATACCTTATCACCATATTAGATGATCCATTCTAGGCCTCAAAACATTGCATGTGAAATAAAAGATGGTGTTTATGTGCCAAATATCGTCACCATTTGTATTAAATCCCAACTACAGGCTGTACTGCAGCCTTAAAAAAAATCTGTATACTTACCTTATTTCCAGGTGTCTTCAGCCGGGTCCAATGATGTCACGTGTCCTCTTCCCTCTCTTCTACTGGCAGTTGGCATAAGCAGAGAGTGGTAATACATTACGGTGTGGTACTTCTCTATGCACAGCCTTGATGCCCTGGGCTTTATTTTTAGGAGCTACTAGGGAGTAATAAGAATATAAATCTTTGCTCAAGCTAGAGTTGGGCTTAACCACATACAATTAGGAGGGCTCAAGCTAAGGGGTCCTTTCAGGCTGAGCACACACCCCATGTGAAGCTGGTATGACCTTCTTTCAGTTTGACTTTTGAGGTCCCGAATGGTACAGAAGAGCTGCTGATAGCAGTTCTTTCAGCAATTATTGACAGAAACAGATGGTGATTAGTGATGGGCCGAGTGTTCAGTTCGTATTCAAACACCAGAATTGCCGAAAATATCTAATATGAACTCAAACCTAATGCAAGTCAATGGGGGTCGAACATTTTCGAATATGATTGTCCCCTGTAAGAGTGCTTATATGCAAGTTATTGGCCATAAAAGGTGTATGGGGGTCCAGGTTCTGCTCTGGGGGACAGTAATCAATGAAAAAACAAAAACAAAAAAACGTTTTTAAAGGAACAGTGATTTTAACACCACTTAAAGGGTAAAAATAAAAATGAAAAATTCCTTCAAATATCGTGCTTGGGGGGTCCCCTTGACCTGCCTGTGAAGTGGCGGATCTGTAGCATGTATAGAACCTGCTGCAGCAAAATTGACATTTCTAAAAAAAACAAAATTACATTTTTATTTTTTCTACACTTAAAGTGTGCAGTTCCCCCTCCCAAACAATACCAGACCCTTTAAGTCTAGTAGGAATGTTAGGAAGGACCATTTAACCAGTTGCCGTCCGCCCGTAGGAAAAAAACGGACGGACGGCTGACTCGCATCAGCGGGTTGCCGTCTCCAGACGGCATTTTTTTCCTGCTCGTGCGCGCCCCCTAGCGTGTGCACAGGCAGGAAAGACCCGCTCATTTTTACAGCCGTTAATGGCTGCTTCACATACAACCGATCAGCTACTCTATAGCTG
>NW_017308178.1:0-6786 GCF_000935625.1 Nanorana parkeri | reverse complement strand
CCCCAAATGTTTAAGTCCCCCCCCTTCGTTTACGCACATATAAACGTAAATACGCATCCGGCGCACCAGCACGCAAAAACGACAATTGCGCTACACATGTTACATATCGCCGTGAACATCAAAGTGAGAGCAATTTGATCACAAAAAAGAAAATGTCAGGAACGTGTGGGAAAGTTTTGTTTGCAAATGGGCCTGCCAGTCTTAAAATATGCTTAGATAGGACACATTCAGCCTGTCTTTATTATGATATAAAACAGGAGTGTAAAGACCTGGGGCACCCGGAAAAAACAAATTATGGCAAATGATGGGCGTGGCCCAATTGTGGTAAAAGTGAAAGGGGCTTAAAGGGGTATAATTAGAAAAAGTTTGGTGGTCAGTGTCTTTGCTACCATACATTGGTAGTCAATGTTACATGCTTCCCTTACACTGGTGGCCAGTGTGTGTGCCCCCCCTACATTTGTGGTAAGTGTCTGTACTCCCCCCCCTTACATTGGTGGTAAGTGTCTGTAACCCCCGTACAATGGTGGTCAGTGTCTGTGCTCCCCTTACATTGGTGGTCAATGTTTTGTGTTCTCATTACATTGCTGGTCAGTGTCTGTGTCCCCCTTACATGGGTGGTCAGTGTCTGTGCTCCTTTAAAGTGGTGGTCAGCATCTGTGCTCCCTTACATTGATGTTCATTGTGTGATAGAGGATTGAAAGTTTTGACAGCAGAGGAGCGAAATAATCTGTGGCAAACATTTACAAATATGTAAATCGGACGTTCTGTTTACTTCTTACTTCACTCTGCATAGTGTGTTTATGGTCAGTGGCACAGAATGCACTGAAGCCCTAGGATTAGCATGACAGCCATGGGCCTAGCATTTTCAGAAGAAGGGAAACAATGGGAGCTTCAATGCACCTCACCTGTCCGATACGGTTTATATTGCATGGTTTTTAAAATAGTATTTTATACTGTATGTTGTATTGAAATGTGAAATATATAAAAATGATACATTGGAATTACTAGGAATTACAGGGGCAGAGGCCTCTTCCTCATCTATGTCTCACTTTGCTGGATATTTCACATTATGCTTGACTTTATAATTTTACTTCTTTGGGCTGACATATTGTGGAAGAAGATAGAGTTACATGCTGTTTGTTCCAGATGTTTTTAATGGAGAAGTAAGGGTCCAATGAGGTCAATATAATACTACACTATCAATTATATGACATAATTTTTCTTTCTCCTGTGGCATCAGTACCTCCCTGTCCAAACCAACAAGATGTCAATCGATCCCGGCTCCCTTGTTAGCCATTATGATTCTGCAGCATTTTGGCAAGTAAGGGATTGACATCCATTTGGTAAAGTGGAGTTGTTTTTGGATGTTTGTGGCAAAATCACCAGTATGACATGGCCCTTACCCCCTAAGTCCTACAAATTAGACTCAACACAGTTGCAAGGAAGGAAGAGCACCAGCACTTCATATAAGATTCAAAAAATCAAAGTGATTTTATTTATTTAATACCACATAGGTCATATAGACAATGTTTTGGGGCCACGCATGGTCCCTTACTCAGGACCACACAGAGGTTTTCGTGTGAACTTGTTCATGCTTGTTAGCTTGTTTTGCATGTGTTCCCATTCTTTCTTTGTGCCTGGATATATACATTTTAAAGCAATCCCACCATTAAGATCCCCAAAGTAAATTACACCCAGCCTTGAAAAGAAGTATATGCATATTTCCGGCAGCCCGTGCCCTAAAACTCTGATGGGTTGCATAACTCCGTCTGTTGCAGGTATATGACACTTCTTGGAAGGTCAAAAAGCACACATTGTAGTTCCTCCTGGTTGCCCAATGTTCTATAGTGATGAAGGAACTGGTGGTAGGAACCTCCATGCGTACCTGCACTCAATTTGTCCATTTCTATATATGCTCCAAGATGGAGGTTCTTATAGATTCAAGTTAGGACCATGCTACACAGAGGAGTCTTGGTGAGGCAGTGCGGCTTCCACATATTTTGCAAAGTTGTGCAACTAAAACCTCTGTTTTTAGCTCAAGTTGTGAGGCAGTGGGGTTTTTTTGCAGGCTATCTGGTTAGTGCTTGGACATTTTGGTGCTTGTACTATTTATGTACAAGGTCGCACCAGTTCCAGTGATAAGGGTAGCAAAGTGGAGGATATAAGTACTGGCTGAAGCTAATGGATTTTTTGTGTGGCAATTTCGCATGAAAGATAGCTGATGTGAAGTGGAGTATCGTACATACGTACATTCATACATATTATTTTTATTATACAGGATTTATATAGCGCCAACAGTTTGCACAGCGCTTTACAATATAAGAAAGACATTGCAATCACAATGCAATTCAGGACAAGAAGGTTAGGAGGTCCCTGCCCCTGAGGGCTTACAATATATATATATATACATATATATATATAGGTTTTGGTCTCACTGACATCTGACTGTCCCATACACTCCCAGTGTTATAGTCCCAGCACTTTCCCTGGAAATACCGTCCTCAGCAGATTTCCTCAGCCCCAAGACTTTTGGTATTCACCCCTCGTGGGTCACTGTCCCTCTCTGTCTCCTCGACAGGTATCTCAGGGTCACCAACACTCTGGGAGTGTATGGGAAAGCCAGATGTCGGTGAGACCAAAACATGAAGTGTTGGATACACACACACACACACACACACACAATACACACACACACACTAATAAGTACATACATTCATACATACATACATATCCACACTCAGATACAAACATACATACATACATACATACACACATCCAGATACATGCACAGTCACATCACATACATAGAGAGTCACTAGCTTTGAGTGCAGACAATCTGGCTGACTTTCCTGGCTGCAGCTGTCACGTACCTGATTGGAGACTGAATGTGTGAGGAGGCCTCCTTTGCACCTCGTGTCCCGAGAACTCTGAAGATGGGGACAGAGTCCGAGTAGACAGCGAGTGGCACGGGTGCCAGTGGTGATAACACCGTGCAAGCTGAATTCCAGGGGCTTGATTTTCCAAGGCACAATCCAATATCCAAGTCAACGAGCCAAGCTCAAAACCAATCGGGCAGGAACGGTTCACAGGGGTGAGGCAGAGGCAAAGTCCAGTAAACAAATCTGAGGTCGGTGGCAGGCAGCAGGCAAGAAAGGTTAAGACAAATCCTGGTCACAGCAAATCAGGAAGGAATTCACAGGTATACATGATACACAGGATAGCTGAAGATATTCCAGCAATATGCTGTTGCTCAGGCATAGAGGAAGGGATTAATGTGATGTGTCACTTCCTGTGCGCTGTTTGGCGCACTTTCGCATGGCTGGTCCATGGCGCCCGCGCATGCGGGGAAGAGTGCGTTTCTCTATGGAACGGGAAAGCGCGCTTGGCGCATGTGCAGTTACAGGGGGTCTCTTACAGCAGCCTCTTCAGCTCCTCAGTGTTCCGGCGCCTGCTGGCAGAAAAGTGTGTAGGTGACAGTACTGAGGATTGGAAGGGGTATGTCAGGCTGGGCCCTGTGTAAGCCTATACATTGTTAATTGGAGCCTGGACTGTCCTAAAACAATATGCCAGGCAGCCCCAGTGGAATTCAGCTCTGCACAGTACATATTCAATACAGAGGCAAGGGGCATACACCTCATGTCTGTACTAATGCAGGGAGCGGCACGCAAACACACTGCACTGCCTTCATGCTGCTCTGCCTGCTGCCCCCCCCTCCCCATGTAACTATATGAGCTGCCGCCTGAGACAAAAGTCTCAGATCGCCCCATTATAGGGATGGTCCTGATTGCCATGGTGGCAGTGCTTTTTCTAGTACTGAAAAGATGGCAAATAGTTGAGTTCCCTTTAATTCTTTTTTCCATATGAAATTGAACTCACGTTTTCAGTTTCCCTTCTAAAATAATAGCAGCCATCTGCATTTTGTTCCCCCGTTACACCTAAATGACCGAAAATTCTTAGGTCAGCATGTGATATAAATGTATACATGTATTCATAAGTGTATACATTTTCGATTCCAATCATTTATGCCCCAATTGATTCTGTAGCTCACTGAGCAAAAACATTTGTTAACCAAAAGCAGAATCTTGAGCTCTTCAATAAAAACTAACTCTGGGAATCTTTATTGCACTGTTGCCCCCAGATCATTCTCTCATGTCAGTGATAAAATAGCGCAGTGCTTCCTCCAGGGCTATTCATTTTCAATAAGGACCTGCATTCAGCACAGAACACACTGAGCCAGTTCAGCTGTAGCCAAAACCTAAGGCATCAACTATGGAGAGGTTCAACAGATGTTCTATGTATAGAGAGCAATAACTTCACTCGCAGGAGGAAAGAAAAAAATTGGGGTTGTGACTTAATGCCAGTGTTTAAGCAGTCTAATGCAATTGTACAAATTGCACAAACATTTCACGCTGTGACAGAATCCAGAAGAAGCTGGAGTTCAATAGCTGTTCCCTGATTTTCCTGCCACAGTTTTGTAATACACACTGCTCTCTGCACCAGATTATGTTTCGGCAATGGCTTCCATTTACCCCCTGCTGGGTCTGCACATTGATGTCCAGTATACAAAGTACAGAGTCTGCAGCTACTGAAATATACTGCTGATATGCTATTTATTTTCATTGTCTTAACTTTTTAAATCAGTGAATTATTTAAATGTATTATTACCGTATTTGCCGGCGTATAAGACGAGTTTTTAGACTTAAAAACATCCCCCGAAAATCGCCGGATATACAATCTGTAAGCCCGCTGAATGTGCGGTAATACTGTATGTACGGTAGCTTCGGCTACATACAGTATACAGCGCTGAGCCAATCACGGCGAGCGATGTATTCTATTAATGAATGCAAAGCCTGCGGATTGGCAGAGGTTGTGTACATTGTTCGCCGTGATTGAGCGCGGTATACTGTATGTAGCCGAAGCTACCATACATACAGTATTACCGCACATCCAGCAGGCTGACAGATTAGCCTCCCTGGCAGTCTGATTATTTATTTTTCCTTTTTTTGTTCTATTTTTTATTTCGTTTTTTTTTTTTTAAACTTTTAATATTCCCGTAGGTTCCACCCCCCCTGCAACACGGACACTTGCAAGGGACGGACCCCGGAAGACGGAGGACACAGCAGAGATCTTGGACAAGGTAAGAGACTGTAATCCATCTTCAATAGCTTAGACCAGGGCTGCAGGAGCCCAGAACTGACAGCGACGAGTATAGCCCAATACCTATGTTTTAACAGAAAAATTAGTGGGTCGTCTTATACGCCCAGTCGCCTTATACGCCGGCAAATGCGGTATATTTAGAGGTGCTACTGTGCGTCCAAATCTTTTTTAGTGTGATTTAAGGTATAATTGGAGTAGGAAATGTAAGAAATTTAAAAAAAAAGAAGGAATTCTGCTGGTTTTTAGACACTTTTGCCAAATGCTTTACAAGGTCCTGCCTATGGGATTGTACACCCCATTAACCAACATAGATAAATAATAAGTAAACGCACAACAAAGGTTGTGGGAGAACTATAGGATCCTTAATTGGCTTTAAAACATTTTGACCATGAAATACACTTTATCCTTTTTTACCAAACAGACCACCATGCTTAGCCTTCAAGTCTCACTGAGCAATAACTTACACCAACCAAGTTACCATTTAACAAATGGGCAACATTACCCCATAAAGAATGACCATGACAAGGTAAAATAGAGTAAAGGGGAGGGTAGCAGTTCAAAAGATCCAAAAATCTTCCTAGCAACAGCAGGCAGCTTGTAACCTGAAAGACAAACCAGAAAAAAACAACAAAGTAGCCCCAGAAAGACATGAGAGTCGCCACAGCCCTAAATTTGGACATAATTCATTTTAAAAACACATGGATGATCGGGGTGACAATCCTAAGTGGCCACTTATCTATTTTTCTTTTGTGGCCCTAACATTTACTTTCTCCACTGCACTGTAGTCAAATCAATAAATATTGGTCATGACTTTGATTGGACAGTGAAGGAGCAGTAGGCCTCTTTGCTTTTCTCCTCCAATCAGTGAGTTACATTTGTTAGAGTCACAGTACTGCACAATTCATTAAAGCCTGATTGGCTTATATTGCTGCCCCTTCCTCTCTTTGATAAAGTATGTGTGATTTTCCCCATCTGGGATCTTCTGCTAGTTTGTGACTCTGCCCTCTTTTACTTGTGTCTCATGTGTTTTATGTTTTTGGCTGCCTAGTAGGTCTGCCCTCATCAGCCGAATGTAGTTAATTTATACTGACTCCTTCACATCAGCCTCTGATCTGAAATGTATTGGCTTTGGCTTCTGATCTGAATATTGTCTCTGTTGGCTTTGACTCCTGATCCTTCCTGTTAGTGTGTGTATCCTGTTGCTCCTAGTCACATCTCAATCTGTTCCTGTACTTGTACTCTGTTCTGTCTGTGTTTGCAAAGCTGGCAATACTGTGGGTCACATATTGGGTGTGTCCGGATACATTAGTCTATCTATACCTTCAGTAGTTCTGGCAGAGACCAAGCGCTTCTAGTCCATGCACATTGTTGGGAGCCATTTTGCACCAGCTGGTAATGCGTTATTATGCTCCTGTTTGTCTAATCATACCCTGTACCTAATCTAGGCTATCTAAGACAGATTGTGGAATGATTTAAACATTTCAATAAATACATAACATAATTAAATGTGATAATTTATATGCCTACACTTTAGAGGGCAACTCCAGGTAACAACTAAAATCGATTGACAACACACTAATGATAATCATGAAACATTGGGGTTGATTTACTAACCTCACAAACACGCCA
>NW_017308177.1:246344-267233 GCF_000935625.1 Nanorana parkeri | reverse complement strand
TGGCAAGCTGTCCAAAGCCTCTCCTTCATTTCTCCACTCCCAAAGCTGCATTCTGCCACTTACCATTTTTCCGTCGGCCGCATAAGATCGTACGACAGTTCTGGACCGATCGTACGATAATCGTACGATAATCGTACATAGCTAGTCGAAACAAGGTGGGACACTCGGCCGGCGGTCGTACGATCGATTATATATCGTCCGAATATTTTCGTACGACAATCGTTAGGTGTATGGGCACCTTAAGGCGCACATTACAGTATTTATGTTTATGTTAAAAAATCTGAGGGTTTAATGTCACTTTAATAAAAGAAGTACAAATGCACTTACAAACTACAGTTTACTCAAACTCATCTCAATATAGAATAAAAGCTTTCATTTCAATAAATCCACAGAAATGCAGTCAGATAACTAAACTGGCATATCAATATGCCACCTTTTAAGCAAGCCTCTCACTGGCTAACATATTTCTGAGACAAGTCCCTTTCATCAGATCATGCCTGCGTCCAGTACATAGTGCACTCCCCAGATGACAAAGACCAATCAAATCAGCCATCTGTTGTAACATTATGCCACTTCACATAAATTATTAGGATGAAGATAGGAGCTGGGTATTATTATTGAACACCTATGAATGTGAATGTGGTCAACTGAATTGAAATATTCTTATGACACAAGTGAACATTTTTAAGCGTTTTTCAATCTTAGTTTTTTTTTTCACAGTAAACCCCCAAAAAATCAAGAGAAATTTAACATCTGGGTATTATTTTTGCATAGTTTCATAATGTTCTGCTTATGAAAATAAAAAGAACTCTTGCACAGCTCTGCTAAACCAAACAAAATTATCTATATATATATATATAAAAAAATAACTGTGCCAATAAGCAAACTAACAGCTACAAGGCACTAGAATGTACGCCCACCGTGAGTGTGTATACGTGAAAAATGAATAACTAAGGGGTCTATTCACTAAGCTGTCACAGGATCTAGCCGTAGCTTTGGCCGATCCTTCGTCTAGCTTTGGCCCCAGGACCCCTTCGGTTCAGCAGAACCGAAGGGGTGCTATACGAGCTATTCACTATAGCCCGTACAGCTCCTGAACGTAGTCGAGCCGAACGCATATGCCTCGGCTCGGCTGAGCCGCACTGAAAGCCGAAGCTGGCCGAGCGGCCAGCCATTGGCCAGCCGACAGCCTGCTTCTGACAGCTGGGCGGAGCCAGCCATGATCTTACGGCTGGCTCCGGTCACTTGCAGAGAGATCAGCGTCCCTGGTTAACAGCTAACCAGGGACACTGATCTCCAGACAGCAAACTCTCCCGAGCGCTCCGGGAGTCTCCTGCTCCCGGCCGCCAAGGAGAGAAGCACTGCTGTTTATTTTTTTTATTCTGACACGGAACTGTGTCAGAATAGAAAAAAAAATGCCCATTGGAATGCATTTGTAGATTCCTATTGGCTATTTCAATTTGCAATAGCCAGTAGTAAACTAGCATTGTACCCGCCCTCTGCTGCAGTTCTCCATCAGGTCCATCAGCAGAGGATGGGTACAATGCTAGCTTACTATTAGCTATCCGTGTCAGAATAAAGAAAAAAAAAGAAAAATCAGTGCTTCTCTCCTGGGTGGCCGGGATCGGGAGGCTCCCAAAGCGCCCGGGAGATTTATTTTTTTTCGGCAGCAAAACCGCCGGATAAAAGAAAACTGTTGGGCGGAGCTAGCTGTCATTGCACTTTGGGTCGGCCGAACATGCTGAGCATGTTCGGCTGACCCGAAGCCATGCGAAGCAAGCCGACGTACGGCTGATTTCATCCGATATATGGCTGAAATCAGCCGTACCAGCCTGAAGTGAATAGCCGAACAGTGTTCACTGTTCTCAACTCACTTCACTTCAGGTCGGTCATTCACTCGGCTGCCTACGGCAGCTTAGTGAATAGACCCTTAAATATGCCGAGCTACAACAAAGAGCAATACAAAAAACAATAATCAGTGACCCAAACAAATGTCAGTGAATAAAAATCGATCAGGTGTAAAGTCTTTACACTTTCATAACTCTGAAAATGTCCATGTATAGCAATAGTGATTCATATTTCTTGTTCCTTCACCAAATGCACCACGTGCACCACACCAGATATAGGGGTGCTCACCTTATTGATAGACCCCAACAAAAGGTCAAATCAGGCAATTCCCTGAGAGGGGGCCCTCAGCTCCAATAGATGCTCATAGATGTCCTCCAATGGTGTAATCAGACCAGCAGAAAGATCTGTATATTACTTCTTTAGTAGGAAAACAATAACCTCCAATCTTTATCGATCTGTTGGCCTCCTCACTATAGGATGTCAATACCAGGATCGTTTTATCCAAAAAAAGAAAGCAAACACCATAGTGCATACCATCCAAACAGAGTATGATTTATTAAAATAAAATTACTCACAAAAAAGCAGAGGTAATATAGCATGACATCTCTCTTAGGAGTGTGTGCAGGACTTTCAAATGACTGCGGCCGTCAGTTATAGAGATCAATGTGACGTCAGATGCTCTGCCGTATGCGCATTACGTCCAGCATGACTTCATCAGGGGGCAGATTGCACTTCAATTGCTGATTGCTTGGCTTCAGGAGCCCAGCAATGACAGTTCAGGGACTGGAAGTGATGTAATACTCGTTGCTCCTGGTCCCATAGAGCGGGAAGGAGATTAATGAGCGGAAGTTTTAAAAACATTGAAAACAACTTTAGAGGTTATCTATATATATATATATATATATATATGTACAGTGTACTGTATATATACAGTATATATATACAGACATTCCTCGCTTTCCGACTTACCTGCTTTGTGACCACTCGCACTTACGACTGACCTCCGATCGACCTTGCGTGTCAGCGTCAGTGCGACATGTCGCCGGCGGAAGTGATGTCCTCCATTCTTCACTGTGGGCCCTGGTAAGTATTTTATTGCCGTATGTACAGTACACTGTACAGTACTGTACATCTGCAACACTATACAGTACTGTACTAATGCATAGAGTTCCTCACTTAACGACCAATTCGTTTAACGACCTGGTCGTAGGAACGGAACTCGGTCGTCAAGTGAGGAAGACCTGTATAGACAGCTGCAATATTTACATCTACAAAATTCTTCAATAGCTTAAAAGGAAAATATAAGACTTCTATGAGATTATGGTCACTAGATAGACATAGCCACAGCGCATTTGTTATTACCATTAATGTCTCATATTTTTAAAAGGGTTTCATAGCATGTCAGTAAACTACAGAATGCACTGACAGATGTTAAATTATCTGTCAAAGAAAAACTTGACATAGTATGACATGACTGTGTTTACACTCGCACCAGAACTTTTTCTGTGGCAGCCTCTTGTCCAGCATGACAATTTTATCTAAATTGCATGCTTGTTGCAATGGTCTTCATTGACCTTATCAACACATAATTGTCAGAAAGTGGCACCAAGACAGTTTTTGAGCAGATTTTTCTAAGCTCATATCTAGTATTTTGTATTATTGGTAACTTATTATTTTGCACACAATACATTTTTAGATGGCATTTATTCATTCTGTTTTTCTCGTAGATATTCAGACAAAAAATTATCCTTATTTTATACAGAACACACTTTCATGCAAGAACCTTATTGCAGTTGGGTCTGGGAGCCATATGCATATATCACTAAGGCCCCATTCACACTGAGCGATTTATCAAGCGATTTTTGCAGCGATATCTCTCATATGTAGCTTCTCCAATCCATTTCAATGGAGCTGTTCACATCTCGTCGCTCAATATCGCTTGTCGCTCCTACATGACCCTTTTTTCGAGCGATTTCGAGCGATTTTGCTCCTGATTGTATACAGCCCAATAGGAAGTTGCGCAATGTCGTGCGACAAGTCGCTCAATATCGCTCATATAAAATCGTGCGGAAAATCGTGCGATTTGTATGTCGCTCAGTGTGAATGGGGCCTTAAGCTGAGGCTCCGGGACCCGAACGCAATTCGGAAATTCGGATCCCGACTGCCTTTCGGGTCTAGGAGATTCAGCTTTAGTATTAATATCTGTATATGGTTTTCTTTGGTATTCACAACGAATATTTGTAAACTAATCTAAAACTAACTAAATTCGGATTTTGTACGAATCTGAACCGAATTGAATTTCGGATCCGAATCCAGAATTCCGAAATAACAAAATATGTGAACTGAACCGAACCAAATTTTTCCGCAGCTTACATGTCTGCTGTCTTGCCTCCTATTTCCAATTATGGAACCTAGGAGAAGGGAATGTTGCAGAGGTTTTAGGTGGTAATGTTATGTAGTTACATGAGGCTAGAGTAGGGTATGCACAGGTAGATTTCTGCATGAACGTTCGTACAAAAAATCCTGTTGGAACATTCAATGCTGGCATTAGAAACTTGCCGATTGTCATTCAAAATTTCGTTTCATTTTTGTTTTTATTTAACAATCTATTTTGGAATGTATGGAGTTTCCAAATAAAAACCACATTCACTGTTAGAAATTAGTTTGATCAAGAAACATTCTCAAACGTGCTTCTTTAAACATTTTCAGCAACAGTGTTGTTTTTGTCGGTGGATTGAACCATACTAATTGATAGATATTTGAACGAACGTTCCCAAATTGACTTCTTTCATACAAAATTCTAACTGTGTATACCCTACTTAGGAATAAAATTGCTTTTCAAAACACTCAATATGCCTAACTTAGGAAGATACTATGCTGTAAATCATGTTCAAATGGAGAAGTGATGAAGCACCCTTCATGACATTGTGGCACCAGAATTTCCTGATATACTACTATTTTAGGGGGTGCCCTAAGACAGACCATAGGAACTGTTCTCAGACTGAGAGGGAGATTTGCAGCCTGATACAGAGCAATAATGCCAAATTGAAGGTACATTGTTTATGGGTAAGCATTACTATAACAAAAAAACACTCCAAAGTTTTATTATGCCTTATTATTAGCCTGCATCTGTCCAATCTGTAGGTGACTTGCACAATTCAGAAATCTAGGCAGTTAAAAATTAAATTCAAATCCACCGGGCATTTTTGAGACTACAATGTTTATAAGTGTATCTACTCGGACCAACAGCACTGAGTATATCTCTGTATCACTACACTTGACAATGTTGCAAATGATATCAGATGTTACTGTTATGGTCTGTGCTGTATATTTATACCCCTTAATAAAATAAAAATCTAAAGTTGAAAGAAAAATTCAATTCAAAGTGCATTTGTTTAGATAGAGTAGGGAAAGATTGTAACAAGCAAGATTTTGTTGTGCTGAGGAGACTCACTGAGGGGAGTTTATCAAAACTGGTGCAGACAAAATTTGGAGCAGTTGCCCATGGCAACCAATCAGCTTATCTCTTAAGTTTGCTCAGCAAGGATTTGAAAATTAAAAAGAGAAGCTGATTGGTTGCCGTGCACAACTGCTCCAAATTGTGTCCCTCCAGTTTTGATAAATTCCCCTCACTGTCTCTCTCTCTCTGTTTGTCCTGGTTGCTCTTGTCACCAAGCCAAGTTTTTAACAGTTTTCACCAGGACAGAAATAGAAGGGAGCCTTTTCAATAGTCACATGTTGCAGTGGCAACTGCCATGGAGGGGAATTCCCCTAAATATGTAAAGATTTTCTCACACTTCCTGTTATGTTTCAAGCACAGAAAGTGAAGGGAAATCTCCACAACAGGACAAAAAAATAAGCTGACATTGGTAACCCTTCCATACTCTGTCCAAAACTGTGCAAATTCAGCATCAGGACTACAAGGTTGCTGTCCAAAGACAGGAAATGAGGACAACAACGGGAGGTCTGACAGGATCAACAGGCAAAAACTTGAAAAAGAAATCTTCATTAAACATAGTGGATTTAGGAAATTCAACTAAGGCATAATGTTTATTTAAGGAAATGTGATATTTAGCCTGGAGTTTCACTATAAGTAAATCTTGAAAGAATAAAATGGCGCTTTAATAATTTTGCTCCACTTTTTATCTATCACATGGTTGGTTTGCAAAGGTTTGTTCTTTGTGGACTGAATTTCTGTTAGGCATTAAATGAAATACATAGACTATTATTAGAAGTAAGCAATACCGAACATTTCGAAATTCTCTGCCACATAGAGGCTATTACTTATCCTCGTATGTCAGACATTATTGTGCAGACTTTTGCATTAAGCCAGTAAGATTAAACAGAAGAAGAATACAACAAGCAAAACATAGTCTTTTATCTTCACAGCACATAAATTATACTTTCTGCTGTGTTTAGCTAGGTAAACAAAATGGTTTGTCAGTAAAGAATTAAAAGCAAACAGAAGAGATAATGCTAATAACTCATTTGTGCTTCCACCAGCCGAGATGTCAGGTGAGTAGACAAAAGAGGTACCATCACTATCTTTAAGCATGGCCTAAAGGAAAACACAATCTTTTATGTAACGCTGACTTGCAGAGACCACAAGGTATACAGGCAATAAATTATTCTTTCCAAAAATGTAAATGGCTGAAAAGAGAGTCATAAGACAAATCCAAAAGGCACATATGTGTCAGCTCTCCACTTATTTGTACACAAAGTCTATGTACATATCAGTGTTTTGCTTCTCTCTTGCACCTTACTTACAGTTCTAAGACGAGGAAATGACTTGAATAGAAAGAAATGCTCTAATAATACAAGCATAAAATATAAAATTATCATAAGATTTAGTGCTGTGTTATAAACTGCATTTAAATTTATTCAATGGCATGATATTTTATCCAATATTTTTAAATATTTCATGCCTAGTAATATAGTTTTAATGATGATGCTTGAATCACAAGGCATTTTGTGGACATCTTCCACTTCCTCAGGATGAAACAACTCTACCTGTACCTCAAATACCAACACATTGCTGAGAATAGTATACTTTTATACATATATTCATGCAGATAATGTTACAATAAGCATGATTACTTGCAGAAAAAATGTAATATGTACCAACAAATTAATATTCTGATGGACTGGTATAAATATATTCCTCCTAATGGACCATTGTTTCACTATGTATCCCTTCAAAGATCACCCAGCCATTAATTACAGCAGCTCCCCCTACATCCTACCTGTAGTTTCAAGATGAAATAATGACTTGGATAGAGAGCAATGATCTTGTTTTGGCATGATGCCGAAATATGCCAATATATTTAACTCACTTAATGATCTACTCACTTAGGTATCCCATGCAGTATTTTCATTACTGAGGGTCATAGTTTTTGATCATAGCAATAAGCAAATGTTTTACTAAAGGTTTTATCTAATGGACCAGATACATTTAAATGTACATTATACTACCAACTTTGTGATTATTTGATATGAAAAATTTAGTCACACAAATCATGACACGTTTTTATTCTTTAAAGTAAAATTAACTTTTGACTTGCGTTAGAAGAGAACTGTACTTTACCCTATATTTCCTTCCCTAGCAAGTCCCCCAAGTCATCCACTTAACTTTTCATAGTCTGGAGAAGTACTAACAGTGGGGAAAATGGAGCTGTTTGAGTTGGAGATAAAATAACCCTTCAAAAAACGTAAAACACTAAATAGCGTGAAACAGAGGCTTTCAAGATTCAAACTTCTATTTAGAATGAAAAAAAATCTTCACCTATGCAATATTTATATATGCAAAGTAAACACCTAAAGGAAATCATGACTGTGACAAAAAAATAATAAGAACTGTTAAAATAACTCATACATCTTTACGGCCTGGCCCCAGTAGTCTTAGCCCATCATCCATAAGCTGGGAACCCTATTTATCAGAATGTTTTCACATGGATTCATTAACCCCTTTCCCCCCCCCCCCCCTTCATTTTTATTAACATCATCACAGCATGTACCCAATGCTAATTTCTGCACAGCTTCACACTCTGGAAGGGGAACTCTGTTGTTACAAATTAAGTGCTCAGAATGATTTATCTTTTTGATGTGACCACTCTAGCTGTGTTACCGCAGGGCAGTAAACAAACCCTCAGCTTATCCTCCTTTTAAATGCAGAACAGCACTTCTACTTGCTGAACAATTAATTAGTGTGGTGGAAAATGGGGTACCCTGGAGACCTACTGGTCCTCAATTTCACCTTGTTGCACATATGGCCTGAGGGTCCAGGATGGCACAGGGACTTTGGGATTGAGGGCGGGATGAGGCAAATTAAGAATGTCTTTTCCTGATCTTTTCCTGGTTACTGAACCAGGAAGTACTCAGCTCTTAGGGCTCCTTAGTCAGAGCTGTCAAATCCAAGCTGGTACTAGCCGGTTGTACAAGCAGATCAGCACTCTACTAGTAGTAGAGGCAGGGAAGAAATCTGGAGATTCTGATGTATCCATAAATAGCACCTGTCAGTACTATCACATAAGGTGCCCATTTTGGTAATAGCAAATAGGAAAAAAAGTAGAAGTAAAATAGTCAAAAAATGATAATAATACATTAAGAAAAAATTGGGACTGTAGAATTGTATTTTAGGACCCCCATTTCAGTTAATTCTGAAATGAGTGCAGGTAACAGTTATTAATGCTCAACCTATTAACAATTTGAGGTATCGTTTTAAGTATATACAATTTTTATCCTAGAAATATTTGTTATTTTTAAGTCAATATAGTCTCATCTTTTTTGATTTAACCTGTTTGCAATGCCACTCCTAGACATTAATGTATTTTCAGGCCATTCAGTGAATTACAGCCATTGTACTGGGAAATGCCTAAAATCTAGATGTTTAAAATATACACACTTGTTTATTGACCAAACAGCACTGATATACAGTATTTATCAAAACTTAAACATATATAGGACAATACAATTTAGCTTAAAATCAATTTATTGTACACAGTGGCGGAACTACCAGGGTCCTGGCATTCCGCCACTTGGGGGGGGGCAGGAAGGAAGAACGGGCCCCGAACCGTGGCAGTAGAGTAACAACCGAGGGGCCCGGTGGAGCGGCTCCTCCGAGTGCAAAGGCAGATGGACGAGCGGGAGGCATGATGACAAGTGGGCGGGCCAGCAGTGAACATGGCCGCGAGGACCCAGCAGCAGCCGTCCTGATATTACAGCGATCCCCGTCTGTCCTCCACGGTAGTGTGTTTTTTCTACAGCCTGCGTCTGCTTGAGCTTCTTTCAGCTGAGAGAACGAGAAGACCGTGACAGCTGAGGTAAGTACTTTCCATTATAGAACATGGAACAGAACATGGCTGAATTTGGAACTGACTATATTCTATTCCATGTTCTATAATGACATTGTATTACTAGGAAACTGCTAGTCAGCAGTTCAGCTGGGACTTGTAGTTCCCTGTATGATAGAAGGCTGTTTTAATTGTAGTACTAGTACTTTCATGAGTAATTAATGTCCTTATAGAAACATAGAATAGAATATAGTTGAACTTGAAAGTTACTGTACTATAATGCCATTGTATTACTAGTATTTTCATGAGGAATTAATTAAAACAGCCTTCTATAATACAGGTGACTACAAGTCCCAGCATGCACTCACTGTCCCTGTACACCTCTCACATATCACCCAGTGAACTACTGCAGGGGGCTTGCATGCTGGAACTCGTAGTTCCCTGGGTGATTTATATGTGGGGGTGCACAAGGACAATGAGGGCAATCCTTCAGAGCTTTCTGAAAACTGTGCGCTCCAAATTCATAAACCTCTTTTGGGCAAAAAATGCCCAGCATATCTTACAGCATTTTACATCTGCTTAAACCTAAAGGAGACATTGGCTTTCGGACCCAGCCTTATATCATGCTACAGTTAATTTCACTTGCATATTAGACTGATGTCCCCACCGGGACACCAAACTATGGGGTCTATTCACAAAGCTGCCGAAGGATCTGGCTGTATTTTTTTTACAGCAGCAGAGCCGCCGGACAATAGGAAACTATTGGGCAGAGCTAGCTGTCACTAATAGCTCTGCACAATAGTTTTCTATTAACTTTTTTCTACTTTTTTCACTCTTTTTCTGTTCTGCTCGGTGCCTCTGAGGGACCGAGCAGAACAGCCGAGCCAAATGCCGCTCGGCGGCATTCGGCTATTCTCTCACTGCTGTTCGGGATCTTTCAGAATAGCCCGAACAGCAGTGAGAAGCCTGCCGGAGGTTAGGCTCAGCCGATCCAGATGTTGGATCGGCTGAGTCGAACTCCTTCTGCACTTCGGGTTAGCCGAACATGCTGAGCACGTTCGGCTGAGCCGAAGCCACACAAAGCAAGCCGATGTACGGCTGATTTCAGCCGATATACGGCTGAAATCAGCCGTACCAGCCTGAAGTGAATAGCCGAACAGTGTTCGGCTCACTTCACTTCTGATCGGTCATTCACTCGGCTGCCCTCGGCAGCTTTGTGAATAGACCCCCCAGAGTAGCTCTTGAGGATGACCTGCCCGTTGTCTGCTGGCTGGACCATGTTGGGTGGGTTCTTTCTGCCCAAGCTTTCCATTTGGTTTCAGCTACCCTTCACATCTTCCACCACTTTTTGCAGACATACAGCCTCAAATCTTACACTTATCCTATAACACCCATAGTAGGCTACCACTGTTTCCATCTAGTCACAAGGACAAGGTGTTTGGCTCTTGGAT
This sequence comes from Nanorana parkeri, assembly GCF_000935625.1. Classification (NCBI taxonomy): domain Eukaryota; kingdom Metazoa; phylum Chordata; class Amphibia; order Anura; family Dicroglossidae; genus Nanorana; species Nanorana parkeri. The sequence goes on along the minus strand of NW_017308177.1, from coordinate 256,645 downwards.
ATGGTGGAGTGTTTTAAAGAAGAGACAGTTACTGCTATACAATTATATATAGTGTTACATACAGAGTTATACAGTGCTATATACAGTGCTGTATTGTGCTACATAACAGTGAATTATAGTGTGGTGGGCTATTAAGTGTGAATTGTACCCCCTCCCTGTATCCTCTGTGCTGCACAGTGCTACATTACAGTGAATTGTATTGTGGTTACATATTATTGTATATATTTTTTTTTAGTGTTTGGGGTTTATTGTTTTACATCAACTTTTTTTTTGAGGGAGGTATATTTTTTGGGGGAGGGAGGCCAGTGAACTTGTTGTTAAAACAGGCATGTTGCTCTTTGTTAGCAACACATCACTGCATACTAGTGCACTACAGAGTGGTGAACATTATGCAGTGTACCACAGCAACACATGCTCAATTCCCATGTTGCCATGGCTGCTAATAAAGTTAGGCAATCCCCTGTATTTATTGTATAGGCCTTGGAGGGGCAGCGGTTCTTCATGCACAGCTAGTGGGGGGTGAGTAGTTTCTGTTTGCGCTGAACAAAGCAATGGTCAGTAGCACCCTTGAGAGGCAGGGCACATCTGCTTTTCCTTTTTGACAATCAGTTTACTATACTTCCAGAGCATGCAGAGGATGTGTTAGAGTGGATAATAAAGCCTTCCTCATCTTCCTCCACCTCCCAGGTGCATAGTAGCACAGATTCAGCAACAGCTGCATGATCCTTTCACAACTGGCTGTATTCCTGTGAGGCATGAACAGCCAGAGGAGCGCAAAGAGGAGGATTAAGGTGCCAATGGTGAGACAGCAGATACGGGGCAGGCTTCCAGGGGTATTTAGCACCATGTATAAGTCATTGCATGAATTTTATGCATTATATGTACTTATTGACAATTTATATTCAACCAGCTTTGGGCTCCCCATCAAAATCTGGAAGAATAAGACATTACGGAAAGGACAGATAATGAAGAAAAGCAGACATTACATCATTGACCCGTTCCAGGTGGTAACCACCATGCCGCACACATTTTTCACAGAATTGATTGGTTCTAGTTTTTTTTATTATTAATTAATTGACTAGCAATGAAAGTAGTCAAAACAAGCTTTGGAAGACAGATTAACTGTCTAATTAATTACCAACACAACACTGCAAAAACAAAAGCAACATCCCTCTAGGTGAATTAGGCCAGCTAAGTAGGACTAAACTATGAGAACAAATATAAATAATTGCTGAATACATTCCTGCTGTCATATAGTGAATTAATTAGGCTCAAACAGACACCAGCAACATAAGGGAAATGTATGCAAATTGATTGAATTGCTTTAAATATTACCAGGTTGTTTCCTATAAACTGTCATCTCTGTACCACCTTGTGTTGTGGTAATGCATTTATTGTTCTATTTTTTTTACTAAAGCAAATTGCAACGTACATCATGCACTGGTGAAGGTGCATTCTGTAGCTGGCATCACAGTGCACTGCACTATACTTGCTACATTACCATGCATTTCAGTAATGGTCACAGTTTTTGGATCTTGCTTTCCAGCACCTCGTGTTTATTCTCACCCTAGAAGCCCTGCTTTGCTTGATCATATCTAATCCAGATATTCATGTTCTGTGTATCAGCAGCATCACACATAAGCTTGCTGCGTATGCAGATGATCTCTTGTTTAATCTCACACAACCTCAGTTGAGAGTTACAGATTTATTATTCCCTTTCCAACTAAAATTTATTTCCAAGATTCAGAAGTCCTAAATGTAACAATATTCCAGGTTTTTTTTAATCTGAAATACAAAATTCGGATACGGAATCCGTTAACGGAATTCGTATTTCGGATAAAAAAACAACTACCACATCTACTCCAATATTAACAAAGGTATTTTTGCTTTTTAACTTCATCATAACGAATGTTCGTACACTTATGAAAATGTGCCGAAACTAACGAAAATTCGTATTTCGTACGAATCCGAATTGAGTTTCGGACACGAATTACGAAATACGAAATAACGGATATTCCGAAACGGAACAAATTTTTTGACGGCGCACAAGTCTAGTCCTACTCCTAACATTAACCGTTTCCTGCATACACTCTGAAAAGACTTGAACTCTTGGGAGTTCAATAAATAACAATAATGTGGTTTGGTAGATGCAACACTCTTAAAATGAATGCCTTGTCCAGACTCCAATACCTATTGCAATCTTTATTGGTACCAATCTCCCAGAGCTTTCTAAAAAATGTGTGCTCCAAATTCATAAACCTCTTTTGGGCAAGAAATGCCCAGCATATCTTATAGCATTTTACATCTGCTTAAACCTAAAGGAGGCATTGGCTTTCGGACCCAGCCTTATATAATTCTACAGTTAATTTCACTTGCATAATATACTTTTGTCACCACTGGGACACCAAACTATGGATATCACTTGAGGATGATCTGCCCCAGTGTCTGCTGGCGTGACCACCTTGGGTGGGTTCTTTCTGCCCAAGCTTTCCTTTGGTCTCACCTACCCTCCATATCTTCCACCACTTTTTGCAGAAGTACAGCCTTAAATCTTACCCTTACCCTATGACACCCATAGTAGACTACCACTGTTTCCATCTAGTCACAAGGACAAGGTGTTTGGCTTGCATAAGGTGTATGAAATTTCACGAGCAACATTTAATCTCTTCCTATGGCTTGCAGGTACCTGAAGTAAGGGGATCAAGCTCAGATATCATGACTTTAGATTTTGGAGCAAGTTGGGGGCACAACCAGCTTCTACACCTCTTGCATTCCCTTTTGGAGTACAAATCATTTCAGCATCTACTAACACCCTATGGTACAATCTACAACCAAGGGGGACCTCTTAGAGGCATACTATCTATGTTTTAACAGCTTCTTCTGGCTAACCAGGAGTTAGTTCCAGAAGTCTATAGAAATGACAGAGGGATCTGAATACAAATTTCTCCCCACAACAAGTGGACTGCATCATTTACTTTTCTCACAATGACTCCGTCAGTAATTAATACCAGGAACTGAATTACAAAGTACTAACTAGGTGATATAGGACCCCCATGCCCTCTTGTGCATTTTCCAGGTTCAGAAATTAAATGCTGGCTCTGCAGAAAAATCAGTGGGACACTTCTCCATATATTTTGGAAATGAATGAGGATCAAATTATTATTTCAACTCAATGTCATCGAACTGAGCCAAAACACTGATGTATGCCTTCTCTACCTATGCCTGATTCCTAAATCCAGATACAGCAAAACCTTGGTAGCATACCTTGTATGTGACTAAAGACTGCATCCTAGGTATTTGGAAAAAAATGTCACCTCCCATGTTACACCACTGGATTTTGAGTGGTACTATATGGGTATTGTACTATGCTATGTGTCTCCCTTCTAAAATAGTCTAGTGATATAGATATGATGGATTCATGTATAGGCTCTTTTGCCTCTTTCATCTCCCCTTGCCCACCATTGGAACAATGCTTGTTTGACTTAATGTTAATAGGAATTGTAGTATATGGGCCCCTGATTTTTGGGTCCCACCCATGCTCTGCTGATATTTTAATAATACTATGTCCCTTACTTTGATTTCCATCAGCAAAACTATGTTCCATCAGCATGGACTATGTGTGATGTTATAGTGTACTGTCAGTGTGTATAGTGTGATCCACTCTATAACCACAATAATTTATTTTGTAACTGCATTTTTGGGTTGGATGGGAAGTATGAGAGGGAATTGGTTGCCATAAGTGCGCAGGTATGTTTATGTTATGAACGTGAACATAATTGCTGTAAATTATTGACTCAAAGCTACAGACAAAGCTATAGAAGTTTTCCTTGGCTTTAAAACTGGACCTTCAAGATGGGTGTACATATGATGGCTGGACATATTTAACTCCCAGTGGATTTCCCCTCTGAGGATATGCAAGTCTGTATTGTGGGAGCTGCTCTGGGGATGATGTTACAGGTGGTAAGCCATAGAGTGGTCTTATCATAATTGATTGGCTGAATGTTTAGATACTTGTCTCTGAACTTTGCTAAACTGAGTGTCGTTGCATAATTGCTACACCTGCATTTCCACCCTCTGCAATTGCTGAGCTAGATTTAATCACCATGCACTGCTACATTTAGTGCTGTGAACGTGCCTCCTTCTGTGGTGTTAGATGAGTTATCAGCATATTCATTGCAAACTGTTCCACCACAGCAAGTGGTTTGGATTAATTTCACACATAACATATTATATACTCAATTGACACTGTTACTTTGTTACACAGAGTATCTCTCAGTGACATCACCTTATACTTGATAATTGATAAATGTGGGAGTTTATTGATGACAACGTGGTAATTTATTTTTCCATAACAATATTTATTTTATTGAAATTTTTTTGTTATATAGTGAACAACATATGAAAGACAAAACAGTCTCGATACAAGATAATAGAATATAGAACAATTCAGTTGGTACATACATATGTATCACTATGCATTGGGGTCCAAGTCATAGCTGCTATGTAGAGATTGGGACACATTATGTAAGACCCATTGAGTTCAGAGACACCTGTATCAGACAAACAATAAAAATAAACTAAGAGAAAAAAAAAAGGGTAGAAATAAATCAATCATGCAATTCTATGAAAAATATATGGTCTCCGTGTGTAGTAGGAGCTTGTAATCCATTTACTCCATTGTCTATAGAATCCATGGAAGGTGTGGTTTTTGTATGCGCACATATGTTGTAGATTAGTCCTTTGGATCACTTCTGAGAAGTTAGGAGGAGATGTGGAGAGCCAGTGCCGTGAGATTAAAGACTTTGCTGCATATAGAATATGGGAAACGATCACTCTAGAGCATGGGGGAAGTAGGTTCAGGTCAATATGTAGCAATGCTGGAGAATTTGGACAATTTATAAGGTGTATGATACCATCTTTGCTGAATTTTATAAATTGCTTCCCAATGAGAGGCACATCGGGTGCTATTATATGAAATTTGAATGGCTTTCAACCATTGTTGCTTAGAGAATATTGTTCCCAATTCGCATTCCCATTTCAACATATGTATGGTTTTCATGAAGCCTAGAGTATTCCCTAAGACCTTATAAAACAGAGTAATACCATTGGAGACGGGGGAAGGGCTGAACAGGTATATATAATTTGTATATGTTTGAGTCCATCTGTATTGTGCCCGGTATCTGCACTTTCTGTAGAAAATGTGTAATTTGGTAATATCGGTGAAATTCCACCTTCGGGATATTGTATTGAGAGGATAATAATGCTAGGGGTTTCAAGGTATCGTTGGGAGAATAAAGATCCCTTATGTGTGTAACACCTTGGAGAATCCATTTTTTTAGGGAGATATTTGGAATGCAGTAAGTCAAAACATTAAGTGTGGGATGAATGTTTTGTAAAGAGGGCGACATGGGTGAGGATATAGACAAGGATAACCATGCCGCTAGAGTGGCTTGAATGGAAGCATATGGTGGAGTATAATGAAGTTTCTAGAGCCTGGAGGAAAATAGAAGATCCACCGCTTTCCACAGATTTCGCTTTTAATAGCCACAGTTCCATGTTAGCCCATTGCTTATCTGGAGTAGGTTTGCACCAATATTGAAGTTGATCTAACAGTGTTGCTTTATAATAGCATTTTAAGTTAGGGAATGCCATACCACCCACCATTCTATTTTTATATAGGATATGTCTCGCTTATCTGGGTTTCCAACCCTCCCATATAAAGCGGGATAAATGTTGTTGAAGGGATTTAAAGAAAGAGGAAGGTTGAATAATAGGTATAGTTCTAAAAAAGTAAAGTATTTTAGGAAGAATAAACATCTTTAGCGCTGCTATCCTGCCAGACACTGAAAGGTAGTAGTGAGAAAGGCGTTGTAATTCAGTGGGAATTTGTTGGAGGAGTGGTTTAAAGTTGAGGTCATAGCATTGTTTAGCAGTCTTAGGCAGAGTGATGCCAAGATAAGGAATCGAGTCAGCCCCCCATGCAAACGGATATTTTGCTGATAGGTGTATTTTCAGAGAACTGGGGATATGCAGGTCTAGGATTTGCGATTTTGAAATGTTTAATTTATAAAAAGAAATATTGCTAAATTCAGAAAGTAACGAACAGAGTGCTGGTAAAGAAGTAATAGGTTTTGTAAGTACAAGGAGAATGTCATCTGCATAGAGACTAATTTTATGTGTGGCCGAAGGTTACTCCTGTAATATGCTCATTGGAACGGATATGATGGGCAAGGGGTTCCATTAGTAGTACAAAGATGATGGGGGACAGGGGAGATCCCTGTCGAGTCCCATTAGTAAGAGGAAAGGGATCCGACAGGGTGCCTGAGAGAAGAATTCTCGCGCTAGGGGAAGAGTAGAGGACTAAAATTGCTGAAAGGATAGTGCCTTGAAAACCAAATTTCTGGAGCACTGCCTTAAGGTATCCCCAATGAACTCTGTCGAACGCCTTTTCGGCGTCTAAGGCGAGTAATAATGAAGGCAATTTGGATAATTCAATGTGTCGGAGAAGATTGAGGATACGCCTAGTGCCATCCGGGGCTTGTCTGCCTTTCGTAAAGCCTACCTGGTCCGGGTGAATCAAGGAAGGGAGAATGTCAAGGAGACGCAGTGATAAGGCTTTTGCATAGATTTTTATGTCAGAGTTCAATAGGAATATGGGCCTATGATTACCTGGAAGGGACAGATCTTTGTGAGGTTTAGGGATTGTAACAATGATACTTTGCAACATTTCACCAGGAAAAGAACCCATAACCATTGCCTTATTGAGGACATTAGTAAGATGAGGAGTGAGAGTGTCTGCATATGTTTTATAGTATTCGTTCGGAAATCCATCCCCACCAGGGGATTTGTGCATGGGGAGCGAGGCTATGACGTTCCTAATTTCTGAACAAGAAAAAGGTGTAGACAGCTGAGTTATGTGTTGAGAGGATAAGGATGGCATATTAAGACGGTTTAGAAACGTCTGAATATTACATTCAGTCAGTTGGGGAGTATCGGGATCATTAGCCAAATTATACAGTTTGTGGTAATATGATTTAAATATATTAGCCATTTTGTTAGGAGTAACTTCTTTTTTCCCCATCACCGGGTCAATCAGGGAAGCTAATCTGGAAGGAGCATTTCTACATTTAAGTTTGTTAGCTAGCAAGCTAGTTTGTTATGTAGGGCGTATGAGTTAGCTTTTAATTTTTTGAGCATGTGCTCATAGTCATCTAATAGGAGAATGCGCAATGATTGTCGTTCTGCTTGAAGGTCTTTAGAGAGCTGCAAGGAGGGAGATGTTTTATTTAAACCTTCTAGACGTTTTATAGACGTGAGTAAAGCGTTCATTTTTTGGAGCTTATCTTTTTTCATGTAAGCACTTAGTTTTATGCATATCCCCCTGATAACAGCTTTATGGGCATTGACACAGTGTATATCTGTCAGTGTCAGGGGAGTCGTTGATGTCAAAAAAACTTTTTGTTCCTCTGCAATTTGTGAAGCAGAGGTCGGGTTTGAAAGGAGGAGTGTATTGAGCCTCCAGAGTTGCGGAGTCGCTTTAGGTAAGTGATCCTTCACACTGACAGATATAGGTGCGTGGTCTGACCAAGTGATCAAACCTATACGAGGAGGTCATTAAAGGCAAAGTAAAACATCAGTAAAGAATAAATCAATACGAGAGTAAGTATGATGTACATGTGAGAAGAACATACAATCACGTTCGTCACCATGTTGACATCTCCATATGTCAGACCATTCCGAAATAACAAATTACCTATAGTGGTATGAGAGGTGGAAGAATCCAGAACTTTATCGGTAACTGCGTTAAAGTCACCTCCCATCAGGAGAGTACCTGCTTTATGGGTATCAATTATTTTGAGGAATTTTTTGAGAAATTTGATCTGACCGACATTAGGGGCGTGAAGATTGACTATGATGAAAAGATGTGCATTAATTTCACATGTCAATATAAGAAAACAACCATTTGGGTCAACAATATTTTCAAGCAAGTTAAAAGCTACTGAGGAGGATACAGCTATAAGGACTCCGGCTTTCTTCCTATCCGCACTGGCGAGGACAATATGTGGGAAGTCTTTGAATGTAAAGTGGGGAGTTTTAGATTTAGCAAAGTGAGTTTCTTGTACCAGCAGTACGTCACTGCGGAGCTGTCTAGCTTTTCGTAGTAGGTTATAACTCTTCTGGGGACTATTGAGGCCTTTGGCATTAATAGACGAAAGTTTAACTGGCATTCATAAAAAAAAAGAGCTAAGTTGAGTGTGTGAAGATCCACCTTTAGTGCAGAGAAGTCTTCCAGTGTTCGTGAGCATTAGGAGATCCATTGACACGGAGAGGCACTATATGAAGAGTTGAGGATGAATGAGGACTACTGAAGATGACCAGTGAACGGCGATGAGGAAAAAAACAAAACATCAAACATACTAACAGGTCGGCAAAAAAAGGCCAACAAACATGGGTAGCATATGCTACTGAAACGTACGGAGACAATAGGCAGTTGATAGAGCCTATTAAAGTCAAACTTATGACTTAATTAACTGTGAGCCCAGGTGAAGGATGCGAGTACCAGGAGCCCCTGGGACATAGGTAAGTGGTGAATGCCCTTCTTAGAGGGAATAGGCAAGGTGATCAGGTCCAATCGTGGGGAATCTTTCTTGGTTCAGTTGGAGTGCGGTTTTCCACCAGAGGATGAGGGATGTTCCAGTCCTTGAGGAGCTTGTAGCCTGCTTCTAGTGAGGCAATCGGGAAGGTTCTCCCCTTATGTGATGTCAGGATTTTAGTAGGAAATCCCCATTTGTAGATAATGCAATGTTGACGTAGAACGGCAGCGGCGATTCAGAAGTGTAAGTTGAGAGAGATCTGCAAAGAGCGAGACCCCTTGAAGCTGCAAAGATGGGGACTGGATAGATTTCACCACCATGGCTTTCTCCTTTATATGGAAAAAGTGGATCCGAGCTAGCACGTCTCTAGGGACGGCATCCGGCAGAAAGGAATGTTTGGCTATTCTATGAGCTCGATCCACCAGGAGGTCAGCTGTAGTGGCGTCAGGAATAAGTTCTTTGAGGATTTGAGTGACATGACCTGACAGTTGTTGTGGAGCAACCGTTTCTGGTATTCCCCTAAATTTGATGTTATTGCGGCGTGACCTATCTTCTAGGTCCGCACATTTCAACTTGAGCCACTGTATATCTGAGGATTGAGAATCATGGTGATCCACTAGTATATTGTGACCCTTAGATAAATCACTCATTCTGGTTTTAACATGTGTGACTCTTGTGGAGAGTTGTTGCATAGAGAGAGATAACTTGTCAATCATTGATGAAATATCTTTCTATAGGGATGAACGTAATGAGAGCAGCATTTCTTTCATGACTGCTGAAGATGCTGGGTCAGTATTGGAGGGGTATGCATCAAGAGACAGGGAAGATGTGTGAGGTAAATTGGCTGACACTGAGAAACATGAGGAGGATGACTCAGCTCCTTTAGCTCTCTTTGATTTAGCTGGGCTGCGTGTAGTAGGTGAATCAGGAGAAGATGACTCACCCTGCTGAGATAAGAATGGAGCTGCGGCTGGAGGAGGACTGTCAGTGAGGGAGCTGACAGGGGAGATCGTGATTGATCTGAGGCAGCTCTCCTATTGCCGGCGCCATTTTGCCTTCCTCCTTTCTGAGAGGCTGGGAAGAAGTCAGTCATCTTCTGGGGCTTCTGATGCCCCTTCTCTCTTTTGGGCATGATCGGTGAGGTCCTGTGGCTAGCAGGCAGATACCTGACCTATTTGCGGGTGAGACAGGCTCCTGGATGCTGTTTAGTACGTCGCTGACAGGGCTTGTGAGAACGGAGCTCTCTCACAGTGCGGCCATTACTATCGTCAGCCGGACACGCCCCCATAATTTATTTTAAGATACAGTACTTCGAAGCAAAGGTTTGCATCCAGGAGCATGCATCTGTATGTGTATAGATGTGCAAGTTTGGATTGGCTTTAACCAGCATGCAGCCACATCCAGTCAATGAGTTGCACAGGCAGCTGCATGCAGCAGCTGTCACTCCCAGCCACAGGTTTCTGCATAGACGTGCACCCTTCAGGTCCATGTGAATAAGCCATTAAGTGGAAAGGCTGCCTTCAAATCTAAAATATACTATTTACCTTTTAACTATCTTGATAGGGCACATCTACTACATGACACTTTAATAGCATCAGTTGATGTCGAAACTTAATGTTCCAGCATACCACCTCATAAAGCCATTGATACTGTATCACAATTCTTAGGGGACATTGGTGGAGAGTTTGTGTGTGTGGGGGGACTGGG
>NW_017308177.1:238568-246333 GCF_000935625.1 Nanorana parkeri | reverse complement strand
GGGGGGGGGGGAATGATTTCATTCTACAGCTCCTAGAATTAAATTAGAACATTTTGTGAATTCATGTTCAATGGTTCCCCCTACCTCAAGGGGTAGGAGTTGTGATGGGGACTATCTTTTCCTGTGAGGATGCATCAGAAATATTTGTTCTCTAGGTTGGCTGTAGTCAGTGGCATTTTTTTTAACATAAATTTGTTCAATCTATTTTTTCACAGTCACCTTAGACAACAAATTTATTTTTTGGAATTCTTCATTTTTTAAACTGATGACGATAAACCATCTACACGTAGCACGATCTGAAAGCTTAAAGCTTTCAGATCATCCTATCCTGGTTTAAATTAACATGTGGAAGAAATGTGCCTACACATGTGGGTGGTTACATTTGAGTTCCATTTTGGAGAGTGGTCTATTGGGTGGGGAGCCTCTGCTCAGAAACTGGAAATGTTGTCTCCGGTATCCAGATATGACATCTCTGAAAACAGCGGTGGAAGGGGATTGAAAAGACCTGGGATGGGAGGCAGAAGGTGCAGCGTCCTGCCAGTGTTTACCCCCTCCTTTTGGACTTCACATTCTCCTCTTACCAATAGGATGTGTTATGCACCCTAACCTAGGGACCATTTTCAAATATTGAAATTATATGGAGATTGTGTGCATGCTGAATTTTGTAAATATATATCCTTATGTTTTATATGTCCGCATAAAAGTTCAGCCTCACACTATGTCAATCTTCACCAAGATAAGACATGTTTATTCATAGTCACCTTGTTGATTAAGCCGTAGTGGTGAAACGCATTAGTGGCTGACTCATGGGATTTTTGTATTATGTGTTATGGTGACCATGAATACACATCTCTTATTTTGGTGAAGATTGACACAGGGGGGTTGATTTACTAACCTTATAAACACGCCACGAACAAGTATACACCTCTGTAGTGTGTTCCCTCCCAGCATGATCTATTGGTGGAATCTAGACACCTTTTTAGTGTGTACACACCCAGCAGGTGTGTTGTGCAAAGCCCTGCATGAATTGCAAGGTGATGTTGTGTAAATTAGCTCTACATTGTGTTGCTTGCGTTGATGAATGCAGGAATGTAAATGCATGAGCTAACCATTTTTGTCTAAACTGTGAAGCAGCATTATATATGCATCATGTGCATGATTCTTCCATATATGGCAGTAGTGGAAATATGCTTTTAGAGACTTTTTGGTTGATAAATACGCTTTGCTGTGTAAAAATCATACGCACCTCGTGCGTGTGTTTAGGTTAGTAAATCACCCCCAGTGTGTGGTTGAACTTTTATGCGGAGATACTCAAGAAAGCAGTAAGCCTCATTGTCCAGCAAATGTGAGGAGATCATGCCGCTAGTTGCTCCAGGGAATTTTGGAGCATCAGTTTCTCCTCTTGTTTGAATTGAACTTATGTTTTATATGGTATATTACAGATAAACCTGTATGCATTGAGACTATTGTGATCTTTTACTATTTAACTAGGTTTCAAAACGAGAATATTGTCCTGAGGATGCGGTGAGTGCAACAAAATGCATACAACTATAAAAAGTGATTTGTAACCATGTACTGATAAGTTATACTATATATATGAAAAACAATATTGTGCCGAGCTAATAATCATACACATCTAATACATTGAAACATATATAAATGAATCACATATATGAGCATTCAAACAAATGAGGCATACATAATATATCTACACCCAAAAAAAGCTATAAAGACAAAAAGAGTCCCAGGAAAAAACAAAAGGAAACAATGGTGACTGTGCAAGAAAATTCCTCAGATGATTCACAGCCAATCTGCATGTAACTCTCAGTTAAGGATAATCACGCAATGCAGGCAGACCTTCACCTCCACCCAGTGAGTGATAACAAGTGAGTGCTCACCTGGGGAGGTAGACCCACAGAGCTAGGCCAAATGCGCTTTTTCCCTTCTTAATGGGGAACGGAAGCCCATGCACAGAAAAGGCAATAAGGTCTCCTCAGATCAGCATAAATCCAGGAGGAAAGAGAACGTCCAATAAAATGCAATTTATTAACTACCTGTATACACAACGGCCGGCCGGGAGCTTCTTGGATGTAACTGGGCGCGAGCGGGAAATGCCAGTGATTTGAAAACAGGCAGCAATGACCGTTAATATACAAGCGATCCGGCGGCTATAGAGCCGGCGGATCGCTTGTATGAGGTCCCGTTACGTGCGCCCCCCCCAATCCGCGGCTCTTGACATTAGGGGTCTTGGAGACCCCTGATGTCTCCATAAAGAGGACCTGTCACCTCTTTTGCTATCACATAGAGGGGTTTCTCAGCCCCCTCTGTGATAGCAATAAAGTTAAGTGGTAAAAAAATAGGAAACAAAATTTAAAGTTTCCCTCCAAATTTTTTTAAAGTTACAAATAAAAAAGAATAAAAAAACAATTTTTTTTTAAAAGTCCCCACCCCTACATACACGCATGTAAACATGCGTCAGGTGTGCATACCTGCGAAAACGACGATTGCGCCCATTACGCCGCACATGTTACATATCACTGCGAACGTCGGAATGAGAGCAATAATTTTAGGGCCATTAATTACTGATAACACTAAACTGATGAGCTGTAAAAGCTTTTAAAGCGTCGCCTATGGCCAATTTTGGGTATGCTAGTTTTTTGCGATTTCGCGAGTGCGCGCAATTTTTAAGCTTGACATGTTTCTATTTACCCGTCTTTTATATTTTACCAAAAAAAGTGGGTAATATTAGTTGTTTTATAACATAATGTAAAAAATTTTCAGTAATTTCTCCTGAATATAGTAAAAAATAAAACCCCCAGTGGTGATTAAATACCACCAAAAAAAAGCTCTATGTGTCCCCAAAAAATGGTACAAAATTCATTTCAGTACAGCGTTGCATGACGGAATAAACGTCAGTCAAAGTACTGCAGAGCTGAATACTGAAAAATGGCCTGGCCAGGAAGGGGGTCTAAACACCTGGTCTTCAAGCAGTTAAATAAAAAATGCGTACTCACAATGGTGTAAACAGTACAGGCATTGGTTATTGCTGGATCAAACCAGCAAGGCAAATGGCAGCAAAGCAATGAAAAAACCTGTTCGTCCGGCTCAGCTCAGTGCAGTGCAGTGACATCAGAAGCTCTGCCCTACGTACATTATGTCAAAACACATGATTTCATCAGGGGACTCAAATATACTATATATATAAATAGCTAACTGTCTTGGGTAATGCATTAAAAAAAAAACTTTTATCTAAATGATGTATAGTTATGCTTTTGCAACATAAAAGGAACTGTCATCTTTGCATGTCTTTTCAAATACTTTGTATAAATAAAGATGATTTACTTTTCAATTTATTGATGTATAATTTAGATATTTTTACTGTTGCTTAATATAAAATCACATTCAAGAATTGCTAAAATATTTACAGATATCAGCCTAATAATAGTGATTATGGGGTATCCATCATTATATGTTTTCTCTAAAAAATTAAATATTATTGATTAGGGATTTTCAAACACCAGGTTCCATACTCGGTACAAGTACAAGTACAGATACCTTTCCAGCTCCAAGACTAGACTAGAGAAATTTTCAAAAGTTAGGAGGCAGCTGTAATTTTTAAGGAGCACACGGAACTCCTAGGATTTGTGCATCCCTGTTTTAATGTATGAATTAATGTTTTTTTAAATAAATATATACAGTATAAGGGATGCACTGATGGACTGATACCATTTTTTCAAGTGCAAGTACTGATACTTGTCCAAGTACTCACAGATACCAATACTGATACATTTTTGTTTATTGTCATGTGACAGTTTTTCAAAAACAATACAGACTAATGATTTCAGGACAGTTTTGGGGCGCAAGAACCAGGTCCTAGCTGCAATCGCTGCAACCCTGGTAGTTCTTGTGAAAATGCCAAGTATCTGCACTGGTATCTGAACATCCCTATTTATAATAACACCATTCCACTGCAATCTCAGCCAACTATGATTCAGCACTGTGGAGAGTTCCTGCTGACATGTAGGCCATCCTCACGATAGCAGCCCAAAAACATCTACTGCACTTTAAGGTCATAAAAAATTATAAATATAATCTAACAAGATTGAATCCAAGAGCTGCTTACATAGCTAAGCATATTTACGAATACAAATACCCATTTAAACTCCCAGTCTCCAGCAAGAGTGTATTGTCAAATGACACTCAATAGATACAAACAATAATTATTTCATGCAATATATGTGTCTTGCCCAAGTTTAACATGTGTGTTAGTAGTGATATTGAATATTCTCTCATGCCCCAACTCGTTCCAATGTGCCTACCTCTCACAAGCAGCCTATCACACCTCTTAGTGTGTCTTTGCACCACACCCTGAATCACCTCACTAAAATTAAACTCTACATAGTATAATATATCTTAGGCAAAGTAATATGTACAGCTAAATAATACAGTGTTTCTACACAAATTAAAACTTTACCCTAATATGTAACAGATATTTTCACTGCAACATGACCAGGGCCAGATTTACTCTCTCTACTGCCCCAAGGCCAGGTTCCTCAATGAGCCCCCCTCCCTGACAACCCCCCCCCCCTCCTTCCCATGGAGAATGGCAGACCTGCAGGCTGCAAACAAGTGATCTTGGTGACATCGCCAAGATGTACAAAACAAGTGGCGGATTCCCCGCTGTACATTTAGCTCTGCTTGCCCAAAGCAGAGCTAAATGTAGAGAATAACTACCCGCCCTGCGCCCAGAACTGCATGTCCCGGGCATCAGGAGATAGGAATTCCACACCCCTGCTTCCCCTCTACTCCCTGCTGCCCGGAGACTTGGCCTTGGTTGGCCTTGTGGGAAATCTGGCCATCAACTGCCTTAATGCAAAATATATTTCCCTAACTTCAAATATAGTGTCATATAATTTCTATAAATAGTGTATTGTCTAAAGGGAATATCTAGTTTTCAAAGCAGTTTCCTGAAGTATAATATAAAACAAACAATCAAATTTATCATATGTAATATATAAAAAATGATTTATTAACCCCTTTCTGGCAGTGGGAGCTGGCATTATCATAATTCTGCAGGCCAGTAGGCCAGTGGGCTCCTGATCATGTGATCCCTGTAAATCACTTTCAGAGTGATAGCATGATTGGGAGCCCACCCTCCCATCTTCAGATTGTAAACAGGAGTTAATGGTGACAGCACGGTCCCTTTGATAGGGCGCCCAGTAAGAGTGCTCCCAGCACAAAACAGCAGCCCCTGCTGTATTCATATATTTGGCAGTGCAACCTTAAAGCCCATTACTGTGCTGCCACATATGTGAATACAGCTGATGGGAAGGGGTTAAATATAAAGCAAAAAGAAAGCATATTTACATTTTTAAGTAGGTACTGTATATTGTACAAAAATTAACTAAAGCAATGGATATCATTAAATCTAGGAGGGAATGTAGTTTCTGCATTCACCTAGTGCACATGAACCACCTTACAAATATAACAATTGTTACTGGCCAGGAAATTCATAAATATGTCCATAGTTTGTAGAGGAGACAGATATACTTACACTGAGTGGCCAGTTTATTATGACCACCTGACGTTTGTAGGCAAATTAGCTATAATTTCGCACTGAAGTTGCTAGAGGGCCAGACCATTATAAATAGGGAAGCAGGTTGTTTACCACGACAGTAGAAGTGATTTTTTTCTGAAGATATGGGTAAACAACGCGATTTAACAGCCTTTGAACGTGGGATGATTGTTGGCGTTCGGAGCCATGGAGTGAGTATCAGCAAAACAGCAGAATTTGTTAAATGTTCAAGAGGGGCTCATTGTTAAAGTGTTTAAAGACTGGACTGTCAGCCGAAAATCTGGGTCTGAACGTGTGCATTGTGGCAGTCAGCGACTAGTCAATGTTAGGGCAGAACGGAGAGTGGCAAGACTGGTACACGACAACAGAAGGGCAATAGTGCAGTGTCAGATTCCTCGCATCACCTTTCAACATCCCGTGGAGTCCCGAGGCGGCCCAACAAGTCATCTCGTGGAGTTATCTCGTGGCCCAACGAAGTACTGATGGGGTGGTCATTATAATCTGGCCACTCAGTGTATATGGGAAAGCAACTATAAGACTTTTTGCAAAATAAATGATGATTTTATTTTTATTGTGAACAAACTGGCCCTTAAAATTCATATTCCATTTTCAGTGGTGGCCATTTTTGGTGCCAGTTAAAAAGATGTTTAATCACTTGTTGCTATAAGCCTTACTGGCAAAATGGTTGGTATTAATGTACAGTGATTTAGGAAATTGTCAACAAGAAGATAATTTTGTTAAAATATTCCACGGTGGAGCATAATCAAAGAGGATTCATAGACATGAGATGTAAACTATGCCGGCATCATCCATTCATCAAGAGATGTTTATGCTTAAGAAATGTATCATCTTGTGTAATATTCATTGTGTCCATGACCAGCCTTATGCTGGCCACATATATAGCATATTTTATCTTTCAAAGTATTTTATTAATTTTCCAAGGTAGAATAAAACAATAAAATAGCACATGATGCACAATCAGCATAGCATACAATTGCATTTCAGATTCTTCCACATTAGCATAGTCAAGTGGTAGGAGGCGATCACTAGAAGCCATACACACAATATATAATAGTTCTGTAAAACAGAACATATCTATCCACCTATTCTTGCCAATTTATCCCCCATCAGCAAAAACAAAAATCAAAACAGTCTGAGAGTAATATCTAGCGTAGGGATCCACCTATGTCTAAAGCAAACATTTGTTATGATCTCCTCCATATCTATATAAATAGAAGACTTTCTGTCCAACATCAATGTACTAAACAGCTCACGTATGCGAGCATGAAGAAAAGAAAAACAGACAAAAAGAGGAAGCAGAACAGCTTAAGAGTCCGAAAAGAGTAGCTCCATCCCCGACCAAATAGCCCAACATCTACTTAAACATTAAGCATAGTCCCCAGAGAAAAATTCCAGAAAAATTGTACAATGGAAATTACCCGGTTTCCAGCACCCCTGTATATAACAACCAGGGGGTCCAGGTCAATACAAAGCATTTTTTAGTATCTTGGAGGATGCTGTGAAGTTTCTCATGGACCATAATCCACAACATTTTTTGTTTGACCAAGTGGAATGGAATTGTTAGCGTTTTCCAAGCCCTAGCTATGGTTATTTTGGCTGCCAACAAAAAGAAAGTAATTAATTTATCCAAAGCTTTAGACAGTCCTGGAATCGGGCAATTCAGCAACACATATTGGGGATCTCGTGGGACTCTCACCCCAGTAACCCTAAATATGAGAGCATACAGCCAGTTCCAAAAAGGTCTCAATTTGGGGCATTCCCACCATATGTGATATATTGTGCGGGGGTGTGCACATCCCCTAAAACAATGAGGAGAAACCTCTGGGTATATTCACACTAGTCTGGCAGGAACCATATACCACCTAATAAAACCTTATAATTAGCTTCTATTAGTGAAATATTAAGTAAACCAGATGACACACGGGAACAACATTGATGCCAGACATCCAGAGGAATAACCCTTTCCAGGTCTTGTTCCCATGTTCCCAAGCTAACATATAGGGTAATTTACTTTCAGAGTCTACCAGTAGGGAATAGAGCAGCGAAACTCCCCCCTCTGGCCCCCGGCTCCAAGACACCAATGTTCATAGGTTGTTTTAAAGGGAGACATCACATTAGGTGTTTTCAAAGAACCTAAAAAGTGTAACAATTGTCTGTAGTGAAAGTATT
>NW_017308177.1:229052-235985 GCF_000935625.1 Nanorana parkeri | reverse complement strand
GGGGGAAATTAGGATTGTGGAAGACGGGAGCCAGAGGAGTGTGAGGCGACACCAGCCCACCTCCCCTTCGGAATGAGTCCCATACCATCATAGAACAAGACAAGGTCGGGGCCATAATGGCCGGCCTCTGCCTCAGGGACATCCATTTCAAGGCATCAATTGGTATACCCGAGGCAGAGAGAGATTCCATTAGGATCCAATCTGGTGTGTATTCCTGGTCATACACAGAGGAAAGCTGAGCCACCCGCGCTGCCTTGTAGTATTGCAAGAGATTGGGAACACCCAAACCCCCTGTCCGTTTAGAACGGTGCAGTATGTTTTTCGAGAGTCTAGGATGTTTTCCATGCCAAACAAATTTAATAATTAAAGATTGGAATTTCAAAAGATCTGGCTTATGTATAGCTATGGGTAGAGCCCCAAAGTAATATAGGATCTTGGGGAGCAGCGTCATTTTGAGTGCATGAATGCGACCCAGCCATGACAAATTACAGAAGTTCCATCGAGACATATCCTCCCGGAGTTGGTGAAACAGGGGTATATAGTTTTTCTTATATAGTTGTAAAAAGACAGGTGTAAGTTTAATCCCTAGACTCAATTTGCTGGGGTATCTGGATTGCGGGTCAATGCATCCAAATAATTGGCTCTTAATATCAATATCCTCCAGGAATTGTGGTCTCGGATGTCGGAACAATTTGATTTTACCTGGTCCACGGAGGCTTTGCAATATCTAGGGATATAGCATATTTTAGACAGTTTCAACCACTTTCATCCTGCCTCAATCATCAAGCCAACCAAAAGAAGCAATACCGCCTACCACAAACATTGTTGGCCTTAAGTGACATTCATTAATTTTGCAGTTTTTGCAAAAATTGCCTTATAAATCCTGGTTTGACCATATTGTTTTTTTATATTAAAGAGTAATGATCTAATAGTACTATGACATGACTATATTTTCATAATTTTTAAATAAAAAATATAAACATAAAAGTGCTGCAAATCTAGCATTTGCAATCCACCATTCATAAATTGCTGAAAATATATCTTTGCTTTTTTTTCTTTCTTCAATACTATATTGATACATATATTGTAAAAAAAAATAAAACATCCTGAAGGACTATGCTTAATTAATATGTGAAATAATTTAAAGCCTTCCTTCTTTCATTAGATGTACTGTTAATTAGGTCCTTTAGAAGAATACCTTTTACATAGACTTATCTATAGCAACCACTGCATTATATAATCCATTATTTAACCTTTCTACTTATAGGGAATGATTTTTCAATAGCAATGTGTGATGCACTTATGAATAAATAAATTATGCAGAACTTTAAAGCTGCACTCCAGTCAGCATTCAACTTTTACATGCCCCCTTCTCCTCAGATACCAAGGTTAAATATTTTCTTTAGTTTAGGGCGGGTGTAGAGTAGAGGAATATTTACCTTGTTCCTTTCTCCCTCAAGAGACAAACTTCCTCTCTGAAATTCATTTTCGGTATGAGGACAGACCTTCAGTATCCTCGCATACAATGCAGGACTGCAACATGATAACAATGGGGAGTATGTGACCAAACAAGAGGCGAAGAGTAGTGGCTTCATTAATAGAATTTATGGTGTGGTGAGGAAGAAGGCTGCAGAAGCAAGAAATAAGGTAAGTATTTTACTACTTAACATATCCCCTAGACATAAAAAGTCTTGATATCTCAAGGAGAGGGCAAATTAATCAAAATGTAATACTGATAGGGGTTGGGCTTAAATTGCTATTATGTTAAACCCTTCACCACACAGTGTCTAATAATGACTGTTATATTTAGTTTCTGTTGCCTCAGTTGTACATCAGAGAAGTTTACGTATATGTTGGTATATGGTAGGACAATAGTATGTGGAAAATAACCAGAGGTGGTAAACACAAACCTATCAGGGCCAGGTTTGCAGTCCAGAGGACTGGGCATCTGGTAAGAAAAGAGCCATTCATGAAATATGTCTCAGCTGTCAGACACATGAGTGAGAGAAGCAAACAGGAAGTGTTAGAAACTATGGGGTCTATTCACTAAGCTGCTGAGGGCAGCCGAGTGAATGACCGATCTGAAGTGAAGTGAGCCGAACACTGTTCTCCTATTCACTTCAGGCATATTGGCTATTGCAAATTGAAATAGCCAATAGTAATGTCCCAATGCTTTTCAATGGGAAAATTCTTTTTTTTTTTCTATTCTGACATCGCTCGTATCAAAATAAAGCAAAAAAAGACACAGCAGTGCTTCTCTCCTTGGCGGCCGACAGCAGGAGACTCCTGGGTCACCAGTGAGAGTTAGATGTTTGGAGATCAGTGTCCCTGGTTAGCAGGTAACCAGGGACGCTGATCTCTCTGAAAGTGGCCGGCCGCTCGGTCAGCTTCAGCTTTCAGCACGGCTCAGCCGAGCCGATGCATATGCGTTCGGCTCGGCTGAGCCGCTCGGCCATGATTGGGAGCTGTACGGGCTATTGTGAATAGCCCGTACAGCACCCCTTCGGTTCTACTGAACTGAAGGGGTCCTGGGGCCGAAGCTGGCGGAAGGAACGACCGAAGCTACGGCCAGATTCTTCGGCAGCTTCGTGAATAGACCCCTATGAGTCCCAAAGACCAAGAAAATTCTGCCAAGAGCTGTCACAGGAGACGTATCCTACACATATGAATTGTATTGTTCTTCATTAAATCGAAGGGCACAAAATTACATCAGCATTAGCTTCTTTAGTTGAAGGTAATGCTAACCTTTCAAATGATTCCTTAATGCTTTTTACAACCTGCATGGTGTACACAACAAACACAATAAATACCTTTTAAACACTGAAATGCAAATGCAAAAAATGAATCAAAAATTAGAAAAAAAAACCTCTTTGGATAGAGGACCTAAAGACTTTAAACATAAATTGTATTTCATTTTAATCCTAATTGGTATTTTATCACCAAATACAAAAAACACTGTGCAATACATGAATATTTATATACAATACCTAGAGTAGACCTAAAAAGGAACTGGGCACTCCTCTCATCTTTGCCAAACAACACATTATTAGGCGCTTCCTGAGTCAATAAAAGAAAAATAGAAAAAAAAGCAAATGTGTAGTGTACTTCAATAAAGGGAACCTTCATACTTCCCTAAGGAAAGGTCTCTGTTAAGTAGTCTATTATTTATTCTTATCGTTTTGTTGTTTGCTTCTTTTGTTTTAATTAATTTTTCTCTCATTACTAGTGGGGTTTTTTACATACATTTTGCTGCTTAGAATTGACATTGTCTGCTTGATGCTTGTCTGTTGTGCTGTTATCCTGGTTTTTAGTTTACTAAAATAATTCCTGTTTTTTTTAAGTAACTCCATATAAATAATATGCACTGACATATGCAATTCCAAAATGCTCTTGGATAGTATATGCTTAAGTGTACTGATGTATTATTATAAAGATTGCCAAGTAGTATTACAAAAAAAATAAAAAAGGAATAGCATACCTGCAAGCTTTAGCCCTTGCTGCCCTACATGTGCTGGCTAGTCACAGTTGTTAAATGACAATGCCTTTCAGTATTTAATATATCCAGATCATCCCACCTCAACCTAACCACTCAACTATCATATTTGCAAACAATTCATCCCCACACAGCTACCTCCTTATGTATATCTTCCCCCTACCTTTTAGATTGTAAGCCCTCAGGGGCAGGGCCCTCCTTACCACCATGTCTTGAATTGTATTGTGATTGTAATATCTTCCTTATATTGTAAAGTGCTGCACAAACTGCTGGCACTATATACATCCTATATAATAATAATGGATATCAGCATGACTTTGCCTGAGCCTGCTGTATTACAAGCAGTGGTTTAGAACCTCTGTCAGCTGCTTATTTCTGTTTGTGTTCTCATTATGAAGATATAACCTCTCTTCTTTTGCAAGTAACAGGGTGTTCCCAGGACAGCAAGTAATGGGATATCTCTCTGTAAAGGACAGAGATAGCAACAAAATGATTAGACATGTCCGATTTGTTTCGGTCCGAAACAAAATTCAGACCGAATTTCCGAATCCCAATGCATCTGAATGTGTCTGAATCCGAATTTCGCTTTCCGAAGCTCGGATACCGGACGAATTTTGTTCAAAAATTAAACTTGATTGAACATGTGACTTTTCTGGCCAATCAGATGTGTTTTTCGGTTTAATGCATCCGAATGGGTCTGAACATGAATTTTCAATACGTCAACATTGGAGCTATATACAGTATATACAATACTAAAGCTGAGGCTCCTAGACCTGAATGGCATTCGGGATCCGAATTTCCGAATGCACTTCAGAAATTCGTATCCCGAATGCCATTCTGGTCTGGGAGCCTCAGCTTTAGTAATGAATTTATATGGCTCCCAGACCGGAATGGCATTTAGGAGCTACCGAATGCAAATCGGTAATTCAGAACCCGAATGCCATTCGGGTCTGGGAGCCATATACATATACAGTAATACTAAAGCTGAGGCTCAGTGACCCAAAATGCATTCGGGAGCTCCATTTGGGTCTAGGAGATTCAGCTTTACTACTAAAATCTGTATATGGTTTTCTGTTTTACTCACAACAAATATTCATGAACTAATCCGAAACTAAAGAAATTCAGATTTCATCCAAATCAGAAACCCGAACCAAATAGAATTTTGGATCTGAATCCCGAATTCCAAAATAATGCAATATCTGAACCAAACCACATTTTTCTGCAGCTTACATGTCTATAAATTATACGTATTTAGTTTGGTGGGTTAGAGTTCTGTAAGCTATTTATTGCTCTCTCTGTTGTTCTGCCCCAGTGACGTACGCCCCCCTCTTCCCCATTTATTGCTCTGCTGTCACTGAGACAGGAAATAAGGAAAATGCAAATGAAGTTCTGACTTTTTAACAACTAAAATAAAGCTAAAAACTTGACAGAAGAAATGTTGTGGTTATTATATTATGATAATTTATAACTGTTTATGCTTTAAAATATGAAATTTTAGAGAATATCTGAAACTGTTTTCACAAATAACAAAGACAAAACAAGTATAGCTAGAAACAAGCCTTGTTTAACTTCTTGCTAGAATCAATTGTACTATTTAATGAGTAGAAGCCCATTGGCATTTAACAAAAAAACTATTTCATTATGTTGCAGCCATGTTTTCCATTTAAGATGATAATTGTTTAGTGCCCTAAATAATTATTTGCTTTGGATAGTAAACCAAATGATTTCTGTTGAGACATGATAATCATGAAATTGTTAGTTAATGCTGTGAATAAAGCTACAGAAATAAATTGGCAGCACCTCATGTTATTCGGATTCAACAAAATCAGTAGGTGATTGCAAAGATATAAGAGGTCTTGTGTATATAAATTAACAATAAATGAGTAATACAATGATTTTAATAATTCTGAAATGATAATCCTAAGTATAATAAATGGACTACAAAGTAGGCCTACAAAAGGGTTTTTATACAGAATAGAGTGTATTTCCTCAGGGTATGAGCAGTCATCACCAGTATCTGGAACCTGAGTTGATATAGCCTAAATCAATAAGTGTTAAAGTGTATTTAAAACCAATAACAAATTGAATATATTGCAGCTTACCAGTTCTTAGATGTGTATCGGTTTTCTTTCTCTTAGGCTTTCTTCCTTTATTTTCACCTGATGATACTGCCTGGTTCAACAATGCTCATTTACTCTACTGTATCTACGAGGGACCAGCATTTTCAACCTAGAACTGGAAGATTTAAAAGTACGGAATCCCTCCCCATCTCCTCTTACCCATAACATAGGGGGATGTGTGCTAACTGATAGTGATGGGCCGAACACCTGTTTGAATTCGAACTTTCGAACATGGGAAGAGTTTGAATTCGAACTCAGTGCAAGTCTATGGGGGTAGAACGTTAAAAATCAAATGTCCCCACATTGCAGTTATACCCAAACCTGGCAAAGACCCGTCTCAATGTGGTAGCTACCGCCCCATAGCTCTCCTCAACCTGGATCTGAAGGTCTTTGCCAAGATTCTGGCCAACAGGTTAATTCCATATATCCCGGGCCTTGTACACTTGGACCAAGCGGGTTTCGTTCCGGGACGGGAGCATAGGGACAATACCACCAGAGTGCTTAATGTAATCCACCACGCCCGCTCCACCCAGTCACTTCTAATGCTATTGTCCACCGACGCAGAAAAGGCATTTGATAGGGTGGAATGGCGCCTCCTTCAGGCCACCCTTCGCCACATAGGCTTAGGTCTTGGAATGCTGAGGTGGATCTCCGCACTTTACTCGTCCCCGACGGCTGCCGTCCGTGTGAATGAAGCCCGCTCTGATTTTTTCTCTATCTCCAATGGTACATGACAGGGATGCCCCCTCTCCACACTCATTTTCATCCTCACCCTGGAACCGTTCCTCTGTCACATACGATCCCTGCAGGGCTTTTCGGGGCCTGATAAAAACGCTCTGGTGAGCACAGAGTAGCCGCCTTCGCAGATGATTTGATCTTTTTTATAGCCGACCCTTCCTCATCCCTTCCAATCCTGATGAGGGAAATGGATCGCTACGCCTCCATCTCTAATTTTAAAATGAATTACTCTAAATCAGCTGCCCTCAATGTCTCTCTCCCTCCTATGGAGATGACCCGCCTGAGATCCTCCTTTCCATTTGCTTGGGCACCGGATGCTCTAACTTACTTGGGCACCCTTACAGCAGCAGATCCCTCGCGAACATACGAGCTAAACTTTGCCCCCCTGCTCCTGAAGATTAAGCAGGACCTCCAGTCATGGCATGCATTGTCGCTTTCCTGCTTCGGACGCTGCAATGCCATCAAATTGACCACCCTTCCTAGGGTCCTTTACCTGTTCCAAGCGCTCCCGTTTCACATACCGCCACTATTCTTTCGCCGCCTGCGCCAAATGTTCACAGCTTTCCTATGCCCCCCCCCCCC
>NW_017308177.1:203486-229020 GCF_000935625.1 Nanorana parkeri | reverse complement strand
CCCCCCCCCCGAATCCGTTACGGTACCGTTACCCTCCCCAAGAACAGAGGGGGTATTGGACTCCCGGACCTGGCCAAATACCACAGGGCGACCCACCTGGCCCGTATCTGGGACTGGTGCTGCCACCGGAAAACCAAGCAGTGGGTGGGAATGGAGGAAGATGACACTAACCCGGCCTTGGCTGGCTTACCCTGGCTCTCCGCACCCTTGCCGCCCTCCACACGTTCCCACCCTACCATCGCGCCCACCCTCCTCTTAGCCAGGTCACTATTTCGATCCACGGACATCTCCCCATTCCCATCGCCCTTGATCCCTGTAATTGGTGACCCAGACTTTTCACCAGGCGTCACTGACTCTCGCTTCCGTCGCCTTCGCGAAGCCAACAAATTTCGCGTCTGCGACCTACTCCTTTCCGGCAGATGGCTATTGGCCGGCGAACTCAGGTGCCTGACAGAGCCCCCCCTGGACCAGTGGAGTGCTCTCCAGCTGAGGCATTTCCTGCTCTCCATACCCGATCATCACAGACTCTCCAGACCCCTGACCTTGTTTGAACGGACCTGCAAAGAGGAGACACCCACTCGTCACGCGATATCCTCCCTGTACTCTATGCTGATCTCGCCACCCCAGAGTCCTATCCAACATTGCT
This sequence comes from Nanorana parkeri, assembly GCF_000935625.1. Lineage (NCBI taxonomy): Eukaryota > Metazoa > Chordata > Amphibia > Anura > Dicroglossidae > Nanorana > Nanorana parkeri. Next base: position 228,374 of record NW_017308177.1, on the reverse strand, counting down.
GGCCAAATGGGAAAGTGACCTCAACACCTCCTTCACACCTGCACAGAAAGACTGCATACTACACCTCACCCACCACTCTTCCATCGCCTCTAAGACTCAGGAGTTAGGATATAAAATAGTCTCCCGGTGGTATCGGGTCCCAACTGTCCTACACGCCATGTATCCCCACGTCTCACCATTATGCTGGAGGTGTCACACCGCCCCAGGCATGATATTGCACACTTTTTGGTCTTGTCCCCTACTGCTCCCTTTCTGGCGGGGGGTGACTGTCACCCTGAAGGACCTGGCAATGGTGGATCTGACAGACAACCCCACGGCATGTTTGCTGCACTTAAACACTATGTCTCTTGGGAAATACAAAAAATCCTTGTCTCGGCACCTCTTAAATGCAGCCCGCCAGTGCATTCCACTACTGTGGAACAACCTAGTTGCCCTACCCTCAGGTCTTGGTTCACTAAGGTAGACGAGATATACCTGTTGGAGGATCTCACCTCTACGCTCCGGAATACCGAGGAGCTTTTCCGGTCCACTTGGAGACTCTGGGCCCTCTTTCAAGGTACGGATGCCTACCATCGGGTCATACACGCAACGCCCCCCTGAGCGGTTTCGTTGGACACACGCCCTAGGCGCCTGACCCACACCCACCCTTCATACCCCCTATACCCTCTGGCTCTTCCATGCTGCTAGTCCTTTTTCCCTATTTATCTCTCCGTCACCTCACCCCGCATGCCTGCCTTCCCGCTCCATGCCTGTCTTCTCTCTCCCTTTCCGTGCCCTTTTCCTAGACACCGAGCACTTACCTAGCCCTATTCATCTGTTTTCATGTATTAAGAAACAATGCCAAATGTAAGTGCCAATATCTCTTCCGATTGCTATGCTGTACAAAGCAAATTGAGGCGAACACTACATTTCCTATCTGCCTCTTTGGTGCACCGCTTTTGCTCCTTGATAATTATTCTTTCAATGCTCGAATTACACCAATGTTGGCCTTTGTGACGAGCCACTGTTCCTTTTTTTTTTTCGTTGACATGACCATCCCCCCTCCTATCCATATTGTATGCACTATGTTCTATGTATGCACCCTACACCCAGGATTGTTTATGGGGATGCTGTCATGATGTTGAGGCGGAGCCTCCCTGTACCATTGTACCATGCATATTTACAATAAAGTTGACTTCTGATAAAAAAATCAAATGTCCCCATTTTGAATCCTTATATGCAATGTATTGGCCATAAAAGGGGTATGGGTATTTGGTTACTGCCCTGGGGACATGAATCAATACATTTTTTTTTAAATACTATTTTCAAAGAAGCAGTGATTTTAACAGCACTTAAAGTGAAACAATAAAAATAAAAATTCCTTTACATCGTGCCTGGGGGTCCTCTTAAGCTGCCTGTAAAGTGGCACATCTGTAAAATGCTGCAGCAAAAATGACATTTGTAAAGAAAAAAAGACATTTAAAAAGAAAAAAAAAATGTGCAGTTCCCCCTCCAAAACAATACCAGACCCTTTATGTCTGGTAGGAATTTTAGGGGGACCCCATTTAAAGAAAAAGAAGCGTGGGGTTCCCCCAAAAGTCATACCATACCAGATGCGGCCCCCCTTTTACCACTACCCATTCACTAAATAAAATTGTAAAAAAAGAGGCCAGACTTTTGAAAAAATCCTTTATTTGAAAAAAACCCCCAAAAGATAGGTTTTTGACAAGTCTTTTATTTAAAAAAGAAATTGATCCACCAATGGAATCCAGGGTCAATCACCACATCCATCATTGTCTACAACGATGAAGACTCGACACAATAAAAAATAAAACAATCAACAATTAATAGAAAGAATAATTTAAAAAATGACGGCTACCGTCCCATCCAACCGAAAAACACATGTCCAATTCAGTTTTGTTTTTGAACGAAATTTGGATGGGGTCCGAAATTCGGAAGTGGAAATTTGGATTTGGAGACATTTGGATGCATTAGGATTTTGGAGATTCGGTTGTGTCCTAATGTCCGAAATTTGAAAAATGTGTACGAACTTTGATTTGGAATGAAACAAATTGCACATGTCTACCTGTCCTAATTAACCACTTGAAGACCAGGGTGTTAAACCCCCTTTCCTGGCCAGGCCAATTTTCAGTATTCAGCACTGCAGTATTTTTGACTGACGTTTATTCAGTCATGCAACGCTGTACTGAAACAAATTTTCTACCATTTTTGGGGGGACACAGTGCATTTTTTGGGTGGTATTTAATCACCACTGGGGGTTTTTATTTTTTACTCTATAACAAATTTTACTACATTTTGAAAATAACAGTTTACCTATGAAATGTTATGAAACATTTATTATCACCCCAATTTTTTAGTAAAATATAAAATATGGGGTGTAAATATACACCAAACATGTTAAGCTGTAAAATTGCACGCGCCCGCAAAATCGCAGAAAACGACCACACCCAAAATTGGCCATAGTCAACGCTTTGAACGCTTTTAACGCTCATCAGTTTAGTGTCATCAGTAATTAATGTCCCAAAAATTATTGCTCTCACTCCGACGTTTGTGGCGATATGTAATATGTGCAGCGTAATGAGCGCAATCGTGATTTTCACACATAGGCTCACCCGAAACTTGTTTGCGTGTGTATGGGGGGGGGGCAGGGGACTTTAAAAAATGTTTTGTGGGGGGCGTGGCCAACCATGGAGGCTTGAACTCTTTTCGGCCCGTCCGCGAAGCGGCTGCTCGGGGGTGTTCTATGGGGTGGACCGGTTCCCCTTGGCCCCCTCCATGCTCCTATGGGGCTTGTGGTTGCTGGGGGGAACTCTGGTTGACCCTGGGGTTTACCGGATACCCTCGCGTTGCGCGACGGAGGATGAGGTTTCTTGGCTTGCCTCCTGATGTTACTCCCTGCTGGTTAATTCCAACGAGTATACTTGTTTATTTGTTTGTTTGTTGCATTGTACCGTATTTGTATTTGTAACTTCTGAAAACGAATAAAATTCGGATTACTAAAAAAAATGTTTTTGTGTTATTTAAAAAAAATTTAAATTTGTGACTATTTTTTTTTAGCTTCTTTATTTTTATATGCTTACATTTTTGTAAACTTTTTTTACACTTAACTTTATTGCTATCACATAGGGGGATAAGAAACCCCCTATGTGATAGCCAATTCACATAACATAATATTTTATAAACAATAGCAAAAAACTGAAAAAGAAAATCTAAAAAGATCAATAGGTTAGAGCATGGCAAATCAGTTTGAAAGAGTAGATTGGTTGAAATGCGAGTAATGTGGATTTTTGATTACCAGCTATGCACTTTTTGGGGAAAAAATGAATTTGGAGTTCTGTGGGGGATTTTTATTATTGCAATAACAAATACAAGGCAATAGTAAGGAGTAGACAGATAGGAACCGATGTGAGACCAAAAACATCCTGCACAATTTTTTTTATCACAGTAATAAACCATCATTGTGAAATTTCAGACAATTTCTTCCTAGAAAACAAGCACCATAATTCAAAATAATTGCAGCCTCTTGTTCTAAATATTCAGATTTATTACCAATGCACAAATTTGTTAATAACTGAAATGTCTCTTTTTCACATATCTGTATGTGCAGCTTCTTAACTGTTCTTAAAATAATCTGTGTCTTGGGAGTCATAAAAGGAAGAATATTTTTCTATAGTACATTTAAAAATGCATGTCAGACAGCATCAGTAAACGGGAGTTAAATCAAGTTCTATGGCAGTGGTACATTCAGTTCAGAGGCTTATCATTTCCTCCCAGTTACCATGGAAACAGGTTTTTAAAAAAAAATCAAGCTCCAGTGCCCTCACCTGTTAGCAGAGAGTTTGCCAGGCTGCTAATCTTTTTTTATTACTATTTTTTTATTTATTTGTTTGCTTTTTCTCCCATTAGTCCTGACCATTTCTACAACTCTGGGATTTAACCTAGATGGAATAGCTGTATGCTTGTGCCTGTGGCAAAAAACAAAACAAAACCTAAATTGACTTTTTCTTTCGAGAAGTTAGGGGTTGACGTTAGAAATAGCTTTGTATCCTTAAGCAGAAATTCAGCATTAACCCCCCTGGGGTATAGATGCCTTTTTCACTGTTTATAACAAATGTCTATTTTCCAGGCAGTTTGAGGAATGTTACAAGAAGCTTGCTGAAATCTGCCAACACTGTTAAATAGGAAATATATGTCAGTGGCTGCTGGATTTATTTGTAAAAAAATTATTCTATCTATAATAATAAATTGATCTTACATATATGTAAATCAAGGATCCATTGAACAAAACTGATAGATGGTAAAGAGAACACACAAAAGAAGCACCGCTCTTCCATGGCTCAGGAAAGGAATGAGCCGTGTTCTTGCCACTGGGAGCACGTCCTTGATCCAATATGAGCCCATGCAACCCGAAGAAAAGCTGGTGACACATCGTATTCTGCTGGGATAGTTTATTGAAGCTTGTACTACATCACTAGTGTCCCACCCAAGATCTGTCTCCTCTGACACATTAGAGGGGGTGGACCTTGGGCTGGACACCAGTGAAGTGTTACAAGCTGCAATAAACTATCCCAGTGGAATCCAGTGTGCGGTCAGCTTTTTTTCTGTTTGTATGTGCAAATAGAAGTCTGGTTGGTTGAACACAAGAACAATAGTCCAGCAGTGAGATCTGTGGCCATGCTGCCCCATGGCACAGCATCTAAAGATTTCTGATATGACCAATTCTCACCTACAGGAGTTGCCCATGGATATTCCGTAGAAGGGAATAGGGCAGCAATTCCTTATAGGTGATTGATTATGGTGTAAGCGCAAAGTTAGTTTCAAATTCCTTCATAGGGTGGATAAACAGCAATGAGGATCACCAGCACTCATGGGATGCAATAAATTCAAATTTCTCTTTTTATTGCAGAAACATATCACTTATGTCAAGCAGCAAACATTTTGGAACCTCGCAGAGTTCCTTCTTCAGGGCAGACATAAAGTTCTTCTGGTCTCTATTGCTGTATGGTGTGCAAAGGAATATCTTCATTTATTCATAGGGTGGATATCCGCAATCTTCACAGCATATAGTGGGCTAGTAAAGAGTCTGAACTACCACTTAGAAGTTCACTAGGGAAAACAGGCTACATTTTTTTTTGTTGGTACTGGTGTGTGTGGGTAGTAGTTTTGGGCTTGGGGAGAACATTTTGCCTGAAATATGTGTGTTACGCGCTCTATACGTCTTATACTCCTGACCCCTGTTCTCTAGGAATTACATAGTCCTGACGCCTTCACTATTTAAATTATATTCTTCTGACCCTGCACTCTGTGCTTTATATACTTCTAACCCCTGAGCTCTGTTCATTATGTAGTCTTGACCCCTGAACTATGTACAGTATGCACTCATTTAACAGTTGCTGGTTGCTAAATATTTAGATCTGCTTTATCAGCTTCTTCTCTCTGGCTATGGCAGCCAGATGACTGACAGGTGAATGTGGAAGTGATGTAATACACATCACTTCTGCCTTCATAGCACGGAGGGAGATCAGCAAGGATCTGATCTCCCTCCCTCTTCCTCCTGGCGCCCTCCTTTCTGACCCTGCACTCTGTGCTTTATATACTTCTAACCCCTGAGCTCTGTTCATTATGTAGTCTTGACCCCTGAACTATGTACAGTATGCACTCATTTAACAGTTGCTGGTTGCTAAATATTCCCTGCCTAATTTAACCACTTGAAGTCCGTTGTGTTAAACCACCTTCCCATCCAGGCCATTTTTCAGTATTCAGCGCTGTGGTACTTTGACTGACAGTCAAAGTACAGTCAATGTTTAGCTGTGCTTAAAATAATTGTATGCCCTTTTTTGGGGACAGATAGAGCTTTCTTTTGGTGGTATTTAATCACCCAGGGGTTTTTATTTTTTAATATATTAAGGAAAAATTACAGAAAATTTAAAAAAAAAAACAGTTTCACCTACATTAAATTCTAAAACATTTATTATTACCAAATGTTTTGGTAAAATATAAAAGACGGGGTCACGTCGGGTAAAAAGACAACAAACATGTCAAGCCTTAAAATTGTGCACGTGCGCGAAACCTCAAAAAACGACATTACCCAAAATTGGCCATTGACTTGTTTATTTATTTTATTTGTGACTTTTATTTTTTTATCTATATATTTTTTTTTTTTTTACACTTATTGTTATTGCTATTAAATAGGGGGATACAATCCCCCTATATATTAGCAAAGGCACGCTGACAGGTCTCTAGGACCCCTAATGTCACCTGGGGACCCCTAAAGGATCTGCTTGATCAGCTTCTTCTCTCTGGCTATAGCAGCCAGATGACTGACAGGTGAATGCGGAAGTTATGTAATACACATCACTTCTGCCCTTTATAGCATGGAGGGAGTTCAGCAAGGAGCTGATCTCCCTCCCTCTTCCTCCTGGCGCCCTCCCAAGCCTGTCCCAGGCCACAGATGGGCGGCACTCGAGGGAGGGGGGGGACACAAAATTCACACCATACAACCAATCGGCGGCTATAGAGCCGCTGATCGGTTGTATGTTAAACAGCCATTAACGGCTGTAAAAATGGGTGGGTCTTTCCTGCCTGTGTGCGCGCTAGGGGTCTGCCGTTCGTTTTTTCTTAACGGGCTGACGGCAGGAGGTTAAAAAGTGCTGCTATAGAGCCGTTGATCGGTTGTATGTGAAACAGCCGTTAACGGCTGTAAAAATGAGTGGGTCTTTCCTGCCCTTTGCGCGCACGCTAGGGGGCGCACACGAGCAGGAAAAAATTATGCGAGTCTGCCGTCCGTCCGTTTTTTTTAACGGGCGGACGGCAGGAGGTTATTAGGGTTCTTCTTTAAGGTAAACTCAGGTGAAATGTTAGCTCTCTGTCTATTTTACAAGTGTTGAAAAGCATACAGTATGTAATGGTAGAGTTTAAATTTTGATCCTTTGTGTTGAGGTTTATGTATGGCTGTGGAACCTGTGGCACAATATATAAAGCATATTTTATGAGTACAAGGCATATGTGTGCTAAGAATAAAGTAGCTTTAGGTTTTATTTAACCGTACCACTTTACGCTTCTCCCTTTGCTAGTGCAATTTGGCCATCTGATGGGGGACTTATCAGAATCTGGACATCCCTGTTAATAATTATATTATTTTCTCTAAGAATAATTAATTTATAGTTCAAGTCTTTGAATTATTTTTCCTTTTGCCCCATGAAGTTAAATATAGGCTGTGATAAATATTTTAAATTACATAGAACGCCTCCCAGGAATTACAATGCTTATGTCAAAAGGCACCAAACCTAAATTGTATGTAAATAAAACATAATATACATATCTTTAATTCAGCAATTCATATTAGTGTAAAAGATTCTTTACCATAACAGGGGCTCAAAAAAACACATGCTAAGATGTTGTGTTAAATAATTCAAAGAAGACTGCACATTTCTTCTGAGATCAATAAATAACAGATACATACAGCATATGCACTAGAAATATAACAACTCAAAAATGTGTTTCGTTTTATTTCAGATCAATTCAGATTTTATTTCTTTCATTTTTTAGATTTCAGATCCAAAATTTGATTCGGTTCCTTATTTGGATTTGGGATCCATCCGGATCTTTTCTCTACCCAAATGGTAATCCAACACGAGAGAATGGGCCAGATCCAATACCATCCTCTTGTGAGATTGTGGAACCATCAGCCACTCCACAACTTGCTCCAATATTTTTTCACATGATACAGTAATGCACAGGATACTGTAAAATACGGGTATACGAGACTAACTTTTGGTTATTTGGGCTACCCCATTTATCACCTTTTACATTTTTTCATGCATTTGCCTAATTGGGGTCGCTAAATCTTCCCCTGCCACAGGTAAATCCTTTAAGTCTACCACTGCTGGTGTTTTCTCTGACTACCCAACCATGACCACTAGTGGGAAAGTGTCTGGTACGTATTATTCACAAACATGCCCCTTAACTTCAGAAACACTTTCAGAACGGCTTCCTTTTTTTCCCTCCACAGTTCAAGTTCAAGTTCTTAATCATTCCTATGACTTGCATGATGTGGCATGCTTTACAGTTATACTTCTGTGACCATTTTGTTGTTTATGTACACTATTGTTCTTTGGTCAAGACTTTTTGAAGATATTTAATAAATTTAGGATTAATTAATTCTGTAAACAAATAATATTTTTTAATTCTGTTTTTTGCTTTGAATATGTTAAGGTTTGAGGTTAGTAATATTATTTATTATCATTTTGCTTACATTAGAATTGCTTTTGGTATTTATAAATGGTGCAGAACTTTGACTAGTGCTGAAGGAGAGTTTTGTTCACATTGTCAGATGGCCAAGTCAATTTTGCTTCAGGCAATGTGTGCAGCCAATGGTAAAGATTAGCATTCAGTGCAAACTCGAGACTTGTCCCCATGTTACTATCTTGAATAGTCTCTCTGATGTTAGTATAGTGGCAATGTTTTCTCTATTGCATTAGAAATAGTGATGGGTGAATTTGATTTGGTTTGATCCACAGGCACATTCTGAAAAGGCATTGTAAGTTTTATAAACTGCAAACTTCAAAACCATATACAATAGGGGCATTTTGAAAATAAATTATCTTCATTTTCAAGGTTAATAGGCAAGGGATTATCAAATCAAGGGCATGAAGGGCTGGGCGCTACTGCTTCTAAATGACAGACCTTCTGTTTTTAAACTAAAATGGTCCAAAGTTCCTGGGTGATGTCATTGGCCAAATCTAATTTTTTTAGGAACACTACACATTTTTGTGAACAATTTATAGTGTGCCTTTAGGAAAAAAATGTGTGGGTTGCCCATAAGGTTTCAAAAAACAACCTTATACAGGTATGCATCCTTGATGGCAAGGAAAGGGGGGCAGAAAGCAAGCAAGCACCCCCATATAAACCATACCAAGCCACATGCCCTCACCATTGTAAGGGAGAGGTTGTAAAGCCTCCCCACTTGCAGGACACCTTGTCTTCATATTGATGAGGACATGGGCATCTTCCCCACAGTGTGTCCCCCAAAAGGGATCTGAGGGGGGACTTATCAGAATCTGGACATAAATAGTGCATAAAAACACCCACCCCCATGAAAAAAGTCCTTTATTAAGAAACAAAAATAAAAAAATAAACAATGTCAGATATAGATCCAATGTCCATCATATCCTCTAGCAATGTACTGTAGATCCATGTCAATCATGATGATCTTCCGACAGATGATGTTGACTCACCGACATGATGATTCACCACCCATTTATGTTCATCTGGTGCTACTCCTGCCACAAATCACAAGGATGCTCGCTGATGCAATTTACCAAATATGGTCATGATCATATTTATTCAATTAAGTTACCCAGGATTCTCAGGAGTTTTGTTTATAAAATACTAGCTGGGAATATAACATTTAGCAGCGGCACTATTGCTACTATCATAAACATAAGCAGAGGTCACTTTGAGTTAAAACCATGCGAATAAAGTTACATGCCTCTAAATGTACAGTATATACAGATCTAGATTTCCTTTGTAAACGTTGAGTGTGTCCCTCCCTAGCCAATCTTATCAGTCCTTTTGCCGTTTCTTAGTGTGATGAATGGCCTCACTAAACTATTGTGATGGTCAACAGGTGGGAGGGAGTGAGGTCAACCTACAGAAAAAGTCCAGATTTATATATAATTTCAAAACTCCAGTTTTCTAGGTCATTATATCATTTTGATGCATAGCTTCACTGAAGGTAACCTCTGCTTATATATTATTTTATCATTTCCACAGTGCAAGCTGGCCAGGTTTGTGGGTTTACTTCCAGCCTTATTGCTGATGCAGTTAAAAATTAAAAAATGCCCGTAGCCTTATATTTTTTCTGTTTTTTTTTCCAGAGTAGATGCAGTGATGGCTATTTACTTTAGTGAAATAAATGAAATTATGTGTAACATATATCACTAACATTTCATATAAGCTTTTTAATGTTAATCTCACTTAAAGCTGTGTTTAAGTTTTTAAAATCTGCAGCTTTTATTTAAAGAGTAATTCCACTTTTGTTGAAAAACAAAAACAATCCCCTGTAGGTGATCTATGTACATTACAAGGATTTTACTAAACTTTGCAGCAGATTTCTACCTTTTTCTGTTCTGAAGAAACAGCTGTTTGTTCCATTATGCCATTTTCAGACTGACTCCTAAATGGATGGCTCTCTTTATAATCACCTGAGCAAATCTCAGTGTTCTAACAAGGAAAGCAGCATCATCTGCATTACTTTAGAAGACAAGCCTCAGGAAAAAAATCCCTATTGCATGGATTGCCTAAAACTTAAATTGTATCTTAGCATAGACTTCTGAACAGAATCAGTCAGCCAATCACACAAGCAGGACAAAGCATTTCAAAAATCGGCCAATCACACAAGCAGTACATGGCATTTCCAGGGGCATTTCACACACTGGTGATGTATAGAACGCCTCCAGATTTCCATATTGCATAAACTTTTTTTACATTTTTAGAAAATTAAACTGGTTGCAGTTTGAAATGGAAAGGTAACTTTTAAAAACAAAAGCTAAAAAGATAAAATACTTTTGTTCCCCATGGTCCCTGTGTCTGTTCTAAAGTACCCACCACTCCAAGCTCGCTGCTGTGGGAGGCTATAATTTCAATGCAAGTTAGTAAACTAAACATAAGACTGTAGTCCATCACGGGAGTGAGCTTGGAGTGCTGACTACTTTACAACACACACAGGGACCATGGGGAACAAAAGTAGCCACACTCCAGAAGGAAGGACAGTGTCAGCACCAATTCAGAGATGATTTGAGGACCTACAGCTGAGTGATACACAGATAAGATACATTTTTGTTAATATTTAAGTTACTTGAATGTATTTCTAAGATTCCGGAATTTAGTGTCACTTTAAGTGTCTTGGAAGGTTCTCATTTATCCAGGTCATAGTATAGCTAGTAGTAGTTAGTCACATTGAACTAGACTTGATCTGTAATGTTAAATGCAGCATTAAAGAACTCTTTATTTTTGCTGAACTCAACATTACAGAACAAGTCCAGTTGAATTTGACTAAATACTGATAGCTATCTATAGTAATATGATTATATTCCTCAAACTCCCTGCCAAAGATAATGTTTAAAGAATCAGCTGGCGTGGCATTTCTGAGGTATTATGCTATAATTTTTCTGTCAGATGCCACAAAGAATGCAAGAAAAGATTGTAATAAAATCCCTACCCATGCCAACAATATTATTATTATGAAGCCCTTGTATGCATATCTAGAAACATTTGAAGGTCACAAAAGGGTTCCTGTTTTGTAAAACAAAAACAGCACTGGTAATATTTAGCACATACCAAAAAGATTTTAAAAAAACCTTAAAAAACCAACATATTCCCTAACATGTGGAAATCCGTTGGAAGACAGAAGGAATACTAGTTGATCCCAGTGGGAGATTGGTATTTTTAAACTAGTAGCATATCAAAAGTGAGTTTATTTATACAGTTATCTGTATTCCAAAACATTACACAGGAATGAAACACAAACAACCAAAAAAATAAAAAAATAACCCTGAGGCTGTAATATAAGTCAGTGAGGAGGTAGAAGAATCATTTTTTTTTCTGTATTAGAGTAGATCACAGTTACAAAAACAATATCTTTTTATCCTACACATAAAATAGAACATAATCATAAAAACAATTGAAATCCATATAAAGTTAATTGAAAAATACAAATAAAAATGACCACAATATATACTGAGCTAAAGGATCAGCAATACATAATACAACATATTTTGTAGTATTTGTTTTGAGATTATTTGAGATTTCAGTTCAGTTATAAAGGACACTGGATTTCTGGCAAGATCAATAGGCACATTTTTCTATTTGCAAAAATTTTTATTAGTTTAAAAAGGAAACTAATGCATGCATTTATCATTATCTCACAGAATGTAAAGTAGTGAGTGTACAGCTTGTATATCAGTGTACATTTGTAGGCCCCTCAAAATAACTCAACACATAGCCATTCATGTCTAAACCGCTGGCAACAAAAGTGAGTACACCCCTAAGTGAAAATGTCCAAATTGGGCCCAAATTGTCAATATTTTGTGTGGCCACCATTATTTTCCAGCACTGCCTTAACCCTCTTGGGCATGGAGTTCACCAGAGCTTGACAGGTTGCCACTGGAGTCCTCTTCCACTCCTCCATGACGACATCACAGATCTGGTGGATGTTAGAGACCTTGCGCTCCTCCACCTTCCGTTTGAGGATGCCCCACAGATGCTAAATAGGGTTTTAGGTCTGGAGACATGCTTGGCCAGTCCATCAACTTTACCCTCAGCTTGTTTAGCAAGGCGGTGGTTGTCTTGGAGGTGTGTTTGAGGTCGTTTTCATGTTGGAATACTGCCCTGCAGCCCAGTCTCTGATGGGAGGGGAACATGCTCTGCTTCAGTATGCCACAGTACATGATGGCATTCATGGTCCCCTCAATTAACTGTAGCTCCCCAGTGCCGGCAGCACTCATGCAGCCCCAGGCCATGACACTCCCACCACCATGTTTGACTGTAGGCAAGACACACTTGTCTTTTGTACTGCTCACCTGGTTGCCTCCACACACGCTTGACACCATCTGAACCAAATAAGTTTATGTTGGTCTCATCAGACCACAGGACATGGTTCCAGTAATCCATGCCCTTAGTCTGCTTGTCTTCAGCAAACTGTTTGCGGGCTTTCCTGTGCATCATCTTTAGAACAGGCTTCCTGGGATGACAGCCATGCACACCAATTTGATGCAGTGTGTGGTGTATGGTCTGAGCACTGACAGGCTGACCCCCCACTCCTTCAACCTCTGCAGCAATACTGGCAGCACTCATATGTCTATTTACCAAAGACAACCTCTGGATACGACGCTGAGCACATGCACTCAATTTCTTTGGTCGACCATGGTGAGGCCTGTTCTGAGTGCAACCTGTACTTTTAAACTGCTGTATGGTCCTGGCCACCATGCTGCAGCTCAGTTTCAGGGTCTTGGCAATCTTCTAATAGCCTAGGCCATCTTTATGTAGAGCAACAGGTTTTTTTTCAGATCCCCAGAGAGTTCTTTGCCATGAGGTGCCATGTTGAACTTCCATCTAATTAGATTTTTTGCAAGTACAGAAATATGCCTGTTGATCCTGCCAGAAATCCAGAGAAAAAAAACATTAATCTCGGATATGGTTTATATAACCAGTGGGCTCACTAACTTGTGTGTCTGAGATTCTTGCTTGTGCAACAATAATTAGAATATATATATATCCACCCCCCAAAACAAATATACATACTGTATATACTGTATATATATATTTGGGGGGAGGTATTCTAATTGTTAGCGGGGAAGGCGGCTGCGCATTTTGCATCGCTCCCGTTACGCTAATAGTGTATCTTCTCAGAAGATGCGCACGTCGGTTTAAGTAGTAACCAGCACACGCTGTATGCAGCTTCTAACAGCGTGGGAGATGGGAGGCTACACTTGTTGGATCCAAGAATCAGGTGACTAGTATTAAAAAAAGAAAAGAAAGGTTTTATTTTATGTTCATGGGGACATTTAAAAATGTCCCCGGATTTTATTTTAAAAAAATGTGTCACCTTACCTTAGCCTGGTGGTCAGTGGGGGCTTCCTGGACCCTGGTTGTGGGGGGGTCTGCCGTGGACCCTGGTTGTGGGGCGGTCTGCCATGCTCCGCAGGTGCAGTGGCTCCTTCCCTCATGCACATGCACCCGGCTGGCCAGCCCGCCCACATCAGAAGCGGCTCTGTGTGGGCGGCCGCTCACTCCTCCGAGGCCCCAGCGAGCAGCACTCTACAGTGCTTGAGTGGAGGGCCGTCTATGCGATCAGGGCTGGCTGGATCAGGCAGACGCGACCACCACCTAACCCCCCCTCCCCCCAGTGAAAGTACATCCCTCCTGGTCTCCTCACCCCCCAGTGACAGTACATCCCTCCCTGGCCAGCTCACCCCCAGTGACAGTACATCCCTCCCTGGCCAGCTCACCCCCCAGTGACAGTACATCCCTCCCTGGTCTCCTCACACCCCAATGACAGTACATGTCTGAGGTAACATGCAGGTGCACAGGTTTAACCAATTGCATTATCCCCCTGATTTACTGCTGGTGCATTATGGCTGACCCCCTGGTATTCTGGCAAACCCTTTGCTTCTTGCTATGTTGCCTAGATGAGTGCTGGAGGAACAGAGAAAGTAGGGGGACAGGGACTTACAGTCACCACTCTCAGCATGGAGAGGAGACCATGAGCTGTGCGATCAACTGTTACATGGTCATTTAGCACTCGGTATAGAGCTGGTATGGCAGTTGCAGTGGCCCACACCAGCACTAAGAAGTTTTATTCTTCCCACACTTCTTTAATCAGCCTTCCACAGTCTGTGGTTTCCCAGCTACTTTGGAAATACACATCCATTCTGGGACTTGAATCTGCTGGATAGTCACATATTGAGGAAGGCTGTTGCAAATGAACATCCCTCAAATTCATCTACATTCAAACACATCAAAAACGGTATGGTGTATTTAATTCTCCAGCTCTGAGCAGTTCTGTTCAGTTTCTAGATGCACACTAACTACCAAGTGAAAACATTGATTATGAGTGAACAATGCTGTACAATATGAACAACACAGCTATGAAATGAAAGTCCAATTCCAGACCAAGGTTCTCTTCACTTTCATGGGGACAGAAAGTGAAGTCAGGCCTCCCCAATGGAACACAGCCCTCATTCTGAGATATCCAAGTAAATTTTGACCTCCCAAGGTTAGAGTTGAAAATGCACACTTTACAAGCACAGTTATCTGAGAATGTATACATTGTACTGCACAACAATAATCTGATGTGGTTCTCTGAAAGCAATGCTGTCTGTTGATATAAAGATGGATTGATTGGTGTAATTTTTTTTAGAGACATGGAAAATAATACAAACTAAGTATATACACATGGGAATAAAAGTGACTTTTCTATAAAAATGTATATTTTCCTATAAAACAGATATAACACTGAGAGGATACTTGTGTCAGACAGCCCGTGTAGTTCAGGCATCCTGTATTGCTGGTTGATGCCCTCACTGGGAAGGGTTAATCAACATGTGTCTCGCTGGCTGCAGTACTACACTAGTCAGCTGTGGCTCAATTAATCTAGCCAAATACCTCCAGCTCTGGGATTGGCCTTGTTGCTGGCAACGCCCTACTCAAGCATCATCAGCCTGTTCCCCAGTCCTTGTGATAGTTCTTGCTATACAAGCTGTGTGCTGTCCCTGCAAATTCTGTGTCTGGAATGCTTTGCTTTCTGCTAGCCCTGACCTCAGCTTGTGCCCGGATTACCCTTTCCAGTCACCAGCCTTTGACTCCACCTCGTCCCTGATTACTCTCTGGTAGTGTCTTTCTACTTCGGTCCGTACCTCGGGCCAGCCTGTGGCGTCACCTGATCAGAACATATAGTTCAAGTCCTGGGGGCATACCTGCCCTGACATCTTGCATGGTCAATTATATTTCTCCCTCTTCACTTGGTACCATAACTGGTTGTCTGTTGTTGCTCTGTCTAAGGACTTGTATCCCTCTAAAACTGTTTTCTGTCTTTTGTTGCCTGTTTCCTCTAGCAAAACAGGGGTCTAACTGTCATGCTGATGCAATGGTTTATATTCTTACCAAATCAGTGATCTGAAACACGTATGCAGATCATGAGTTCTGGCTTCAATTGCTGTGCTTGTGTTCTAGTTCAGTAGCTCAGAAGGAGGTCAGCAATTGCAGTTCTTGTAATTCCCATAGTACAGGTTCACTTTAAGGGTCCATTCATACATAGTGCATTGTCTGGTTTTTTGATGCATCAATGGGTAGACAGATCAGAAAGTCAGAATATTACATACTCGTTCCAGGTCAGTGACGTGTCAGACTCATAGCCAAACAACTAGCATATTCAGAAGAAAAATTAAGAAATATCACTCTCAATGTTTGTCATAACACGTTTCCTTTAAACTGAATTACTTTCAACAAAGATACAAAATATTTATTAAAAATTGGATTTTCAGCAGAATGCACACATAGAAACAGATGGTTTGAGGTTTTAGTGGTGAATGCTTGCAAAAACAATATGTAGTAAAGTGAACAAGAGCTTGCAAAAATAAAACGTCAACAGTCAAGTGTGCAGAACAAGACACATTGCTTTTTTAGCTAGAGATAAAAAAAAATGTTTGAATATCTTTGGCCTCGACTTCACAAAACATCATTCAGAGATCATCATGCTGCAGAAAAAAAGAAAATTATATAATGTTGTCATGTGTGTCACATTTTATTGGAAGGTTAAAGAAAGCCTGTCTCAAACCATGAAGCACTTTAAACTGAGCATTTGATAAAATATACATAAGCAGGGATTGCCTTCAGTAAAAACCACATGTGAACGCCACACTAGATACAGAAACATGGGCAGCCAGATTTCAATGCAAATCTTGACTTTTCCTGTAAAAGCCATGCTTGGTTTTGCCTTCTCTGACCTCTTTAGGCTTCTTAGTGCTCCTAAAGGTGACTGATGGCCTCACTGATCAATACGAGGACTATGTTGGTCAGCAGGGATGGGTACGAACTTGGCACTCACAGGAAATAAACTATTTGTGCATATGTCATAAGATGCTTTTCTTGAAGGATTCATTTGGAGAACACAGCAGACCTCTGGATATAAGTCTTGTCCGTAGGAGGATGGACACTAAGCAAAAGCAGAAGGGCTTTGTTCTTCCACTTGTGAGTTACATCACACTGCACAGGAGGTGAGAGCTCTGGACTGGCATGCCTCAGATAAAAAGTAATACACCACGGGCAATGGTAATGACCATGAAACCAGATCAGAAGGGCAAGTTATATGGTCCTTAGCCTGAATCACATAACCACCCACAACTTTCTGGATGTCAAATTGTATCCAAGAAATGTAAGGGTACCTCAGGATTGTAAAATGGGGTAGGTTGCATACTCTAGTCTGTGCAAGGTTGGCTCATAGGAAATAATAATCATCCAACACAGACACTGCTCCCCATCTTCCTATGGAGTATGCTGCATGCTCCATAATACTATGCAAGCATGCCGGAGGATGTAAAAACTGAGCACACCTTTAATGAGCCAAGCAGATGGAAGATATATCTCTGCTTGGTAAAGTACCATGTATACATTATAGTTATGGTTTGCTGCCTATTGCTGGGATGCATTTTCATTACATTAGAATAATCAGCTTCAGGTAACAAGACAGAAATTGTATTTAGATTACTATTTATTTTTATATAATTTCCTGCAGTCACATAATCAAGTATTTTACACCACTAATCAGTGTTACTGAGGCATTTTTTCAGAGGGTTCTATGCTCTGCAGCGTCCCACCAGTGTTCGTATAGTATGTGTAGTTAAAGTGGACCTTTACCCCCTTTCACTAAAACTCCCATCAGTATGCAGCTCTGTATGCTGATATTAAATCATCTTACATTCATTAGTTAAACAAACATATTTTTATTTTACTTACAATTATTGTTTTTCCACTTCCTGGTTCTCTTGGACACAAATGATGTATTTGTGCCCAAGCATTGCATCCTGGGAAGGTTACAGCAGCAGGGCATTGCCGGGAGTTCTCATCTGTAGCCTCATGAAATCTCAGGGAACGGCATTTTCCTCCCCTGGGATGATGTCCATGGTCACATGACCTAGTCACATGTGCCAGTGTTCCAGGAAGGAAAAGGAGATGGATTAATCTGTCCTTAGTTAAAATGGGCACTGTGAGAAGAATGGATAGGTATGCAAAGAAAAAAAGCTATGTAAGGTATGCAAAGAATAAAATCCCAGCAATCATCTAGAAGTATGTGTTAGTAGATTGTCATTACTAAACATTTCTAAAGGTGCCTTTGTTGTCATTTCAAAGATATGTGTTAAGTTCCTTTTTAAGGGTAAAGTGAGCTCAGTGTGAGGCTGCTGCTAGTCAAACAACAATCTGGTTTAGATTCAGGGTTATTCAGAAGATCAGAATAGTGGCAACCATGGAGATTTAAAGTAGTATTAAACGCTCAATCTTTTTTTCAATAATGAATCCAGATCTATATATAATATATACATTGCCTAGAAAAGTATTTCTTTACATTTTTCACTGAACCACTTACATTCATTATGTTTTCAAGCAGATGGATCCAACTCTCTCAGTTCTGCTCCCTTGAACTTCCTGTTATGAACAAGATCACAAGGGAGAACAAAGTCTCCAGCAGCTGTCCATCTACTGGCTTGGTGAAGGGAGAAGGAAGAAGGAGTGGAGAACAGGGAGCAGAAAATTGACTTGTCTTGCTGTGCCTGTGTGATTGCGGAGACATATAGCTTACTAGCACACACAAGGTTGACTCCATAGGACTCTACAGGGGAAAGGAGCCACCCTAAAACAGGATATCAGGGCCAGTGCTCAGGGGACCAGCAAATTTTCAGTTCTACTGAGACATTTTAGCATAGTATGCTCTGCAAGTAAATGTCATGAAAGCACCCTGCAATAAATGTATCAGTTCAATATTTTACACAATTAATGTAAAGGTCAATTTAGAAAACATTTTATCAGTGGAACACATTTAAATTAAAATCCTCTGTAATATCCAGTAGTGTGCTGTAACTATTCCTTACAATAAAACTACCCCATGCTAATAAGAACTGCAATTATAATTATGCTTGATATAGGCACCATTTTGCCAGTAAAGTCTTGCAGCTAAACTCTTCATCAGCACTGAAGCTGTGAAATTAAATCAGAGAAATACTTTTTATCAGAAGAAATGACAGCTGTACTTTTCATAATAAAAGATGCCTTTTCCCCAACATTGCTCTTGGGAAAATAAGATTCACACCATTTTATATTGAGTGCATCTTGATGAAAAATGCATTACTTTAGGGATACAAATTTTAGATATTAATATTACTGGTGATACTGAAATATATATATTTTTCTTTCTAGAAAAAAGTAATAGAAAATCTTTCATGGTTTTCTAAGTTTTAGTGAATAGATCAAAGAAGGAGAAATGCAGAGATATGGGGTGTCCACAAGTCATACCTCTGAATTTCAGCATGCCATTAGGTTTATGTAGCTCATAAAACTATATCCCAGTTTTGAATGCACATTTTATAGTAAACCTCTAACCTGTAGCTGTAGCCTGCATATTAATACTGTATGTGTATAGAAGGTACTTTATTGTGTTATCGCTACATGCCTACCACCACCATATGGTAGGCAGCTAATTGCTAGCTGATAACTGTATAGTGAGGAATAGGAAAGGCGGACATATGTCCCATAGCTGTGGGTTTGGATTTTCAAGTGGCTCAGCAAAAGAGGCAGTAGAATCAATCAAGAAAGCAGTGGTCAGTGCTATCTGGGCCTAGGTGCTGGCTGCAGCCTTGTGAATCAGCAGTGGCAATGCAGATTACCACCATACTCCCTGTAACAATTTTTCATACCACTGTAAGTGCAGTCCTGCACAGCCTACACGAGAATGTCAACTCTGCTCTGAATTCCAGAGCAGTGAAGCATTGTTGCCACACCTTATAGGATACTGCATTAGGTGGACTTCACTGGCAGGATCAACAGGTAATTGAAGGTCTTTGTGGAGGGACCACAAAAACTGTAATTGCAGACGTACTAATAATTTTTAAAGGGAGGCTATTATACTACTTTAAGATTATCTGTGGTTATCATCTTTACAGCCACTAGCTGCAGTGTGTTGCATATCAGCATATTATATTCTTAAACATTTTATTTATCCTGCTTTTTGTTAGATTTGCCTGAATTTTTGGAGAAATACATTCTGGTTAGTCAGGGCAGCAGATAACCAAAACGAAGATAACTCATGGGCAGTGCAGTGGTTAGTGCTTTTGTTTTGCAGCACTAGGGGACCCTGGATCAAATCCTGGCCAGATCACTATCTGCAAAGAGTTTGCATGTTCTCCCTGTGCTTGTGTGGGTTTCTACTGGGTACTCCTGTTTCCTCCCACACTCTAAAGACATGCTTGTAGATTAATTGGCCCTGTGTGCATGTGAGATAGGGGCCTTAAGGTGCCCATACACTGCACGATTCTCGTGCGGGAAATCCCGCGATCGTACGAGAATCGTGCAGTGTATGGAAGACATGCGACCGTTTCTACTGTACGGTCGCACGTCTTCCATTGAACCAGCATGTTTGAAAACCCGCCGGGAATCGTACGATTCTCGGCGAGTTGGTGGCCTGCTGGTTCGACAACTGCCGAACGGGCCGGTGTGCGCATGGCACACTGCCCGTTTGCAGTCAGCGTAAGCCCGCCCCTCATTAAGTCATCGCAAGCCCGCCCCTCAGGGGTCGTGGCTTGCGATGATCGAGAGTGCGATCTGCCCGTCCAAGATGGGCAGATCGTACATTTTTTTAATCCCTTTACAACCATCGCAAGACTAAGGTCTTGCGATGGTTGTACAGTGTATGGCCACCTTTAGATTGTAAGCTCCTTGAGGGCAAGGACTAATGTAAATGTGCACTATGTAAAGTGCTGCACACATTTTTGGTGCTAGATACAAATATCTATTATAATAATAAATGGTCAAGACTTCATGATAGAACAGAACAAAAAAATATTTGCGTTCACATTAAAACCAGATAGAGAACGGCCAAAGCATGAACTCATCATTTCTTTTACAATTTATGTTACCCAGAAGAAGTATAGCACAAAATAATGATAGTATCATGTTTATTTTTACTTGTACAGTGTAAACATCGATCCCGACATCGAGATCCGCCCAGCTGCGTGAGTGACAGCTGGCTCTGCCTATCTAGAGGCAGAGCCAGCTGTACCCGCCCCCTCCCCGCCCATTCCGCCAGTCAGCGCTGGCGGATCGGAGCGGGGAGGGGGGAATCCAGCCCCTCCCCTGTCACGTGACAGGATCGGAAGGTGAGCGAACGCCGGTATCTGTTCGCTCACCTCCCGATCTACTGAGCCGACCTGTGACAGTCTCATTGTCACAGGTCGGCTAGAACTATGAGGTGAGTGAGGTGAGTGTACAAAGTATCCGTTAATTAAGAGCACATAGATACATTAGCATATAATAGATTATTGGTGGACTCCGCTGTTCGGACTGCACCGCTCCCATTGGTAAACCAGCAGATATGGAAGGCCATGTCTGCATGGATGTATCTATGTGCTCTTAATTAACGGATACTTTGTACAGTATCTAATTCACTTCTTACGGGATTTCATGATCTGTGGTCCTTGGCGGACTCCATACAGCTGTTCCTACTCCCGTTCCAGAGGGGAACCGTTGACTGGACTTCGCGGAGACCCACAGACATGAAGTGCGGGAAATGTTTCCTGCTCCTTTCCCGCACCTTGGTGTATTTTCAGTGATCTTTTCCACACATATACCTGCTATAGTTTCCACAATATAGTTTTCCACTTTATATCAATTAATAATAGATCTAATATAAAAATGTCTATCATGTACTGTTTGCTTTGCTGATCTATTAATTTCGCTCCACTGTGTAGATGAATCTATGGACTAAACCAAAACAAATACTATGAAAGTTTTACCAAATATACATCAATTGTAGATCATGAAATGTTTGATTTATATTTTTCATATGTGACTAAAAAGCTATTAAATACAACTCATAGACGCAAGCGCAGTTGGTAATGTATTAAGATGTATTATGTATTATGTGTGCATCCCACGCTCCCCTGTCTCTTTTTTTCATCTTTATTTCCTCTCTTATCTGGCTGTGCAGTCATCTTTTTCTATACTATTATTCTTTTCCTAGCTCTCTCAGTACACCATATCATGCTTCTTTCTCCCTTTTCTTCTTCTTTCTTCTCATAACTTATCCTTTCTTTTTCTTCCCTATCCCTTACTTTATCCCAATGGGGACCCCGGCCCTAGGGATTGGCAGAAAGGGTGCTGGCCTCCACAAACCAGAAACACTTCCCCCATGTGTTCTACTGATTTTACCATCTTTCAGAGAGCCAGTATTTTCACCACTCTCCCTGGTGATTCTCACAGGGAGCTGCTCCTGGCTTGGATCAGGTGACGATGTGATGACGTCACCACGGGAGCGCCGTTATCAGCACCCACACGAGCCCCCAGCGTCAGTGTACAGCCTGCAGGGCTGTATTAGCTGCTGGGGGCACGATATCGAGAGAGAGGAACGGTTACCTTACTACGCTGACCGTCAACGTTTTGTATCTACTCCCAATCTTTTGCGAGGAGTGGTATGTACTTACTTTAAGCATTATATCCAGTAAGGATGATAGGGTACAATGGCTTGTTTCCACTGATACTCAGATTAGTTTTATGTTTTCCTTTGAGGCCCCAAGTGGTACCCTCTAACTTTCTGATTTGCTTTTCTAACAAGGTACCCCCGCCATCTCCCGATTGGGTCTGCCTCTACTGGGGTCTGGGGCCTCTTTTCATTCTCTCTCTCTTGTTTCTCCCCTCCTTGCCATTTGCTTTTACTCTTTCACGGTTTGAGCCAGGGGGAACGACTGGGATGCACACAGACTCCAAGGGTAGGTGATATATTTATATACATATATCTACCTGTGTACCATACCACGAGACAAGTTCAAGTGGCTATGTTTGAAGTTCAATTATGTTTATATCTTCTATATATATTTTCTCTAAACTGTATAGACAACTTCCCTCTTCACCTCCTGAAGAAGCACTATCTAGTGTGAAACGTTGAGAAAATCAAGCTCCTCCATCATCTTTCATTATATTAATCATGTTATGTATTTATGAACTTTTCAATCATGTTTTTTCAATCATGTTCAATTGCACAAGAATTCTGATTGTCATCTATATATGAATGAATTTAATCAATGTGGAGTGAGCTTACAGGGGAATCATGTTGTCAATTTTATCAATTCTATTTGCTTTTTAATCAATTAAAATATACTTTTTCAAAAATTCTTGGTGTGCAAGTTGTCAGTCGGCTGCCTAAAAAAACCCAACTTTTTTGACTTTTCGGTCTGCAATCATTTATTTAATTTCTATATATTTAAAGGCAAATAGATTGACAATAAAAGTAACAATTAGAAAAAAGATAATTCTTTACAGTTAGTGATCTTTTTAAAGCAACAAATGTTACTATTGATATAAAATTTTATATTTCTTTTGCAATCTGTTCTGTTTTTTTTAAGTCGAAATAAAATGTCTAGCATGATAGCATCAAAATAATTTAAGGCTCATCTTGCATACAGGGTTTATTTAAATCCAAAATCTTAGGTAAAGGTTGTGTAAATCCTAACTGGAAAACATTGATAAATACACCTTATCATTTTTTTTAAGTTTATGCTACAAAAAACTTACAAAAATGAAGGATAAGTAAATAAAAATTGATCTGAAAAATAAAAAAGTAGCAACAAAAACAACTATTAAAACAAAAATAGAGCAAGGCCTACTTATGTGCAACAAGAAGTTAATAAAAGGTTAAATAAGAAACGTTTTTGCTCAAAAGTAAAACTAAAAATATTTTCTAGTTTAAGGGTTTTCTTCAGCAACTTCTGCATTAAAAACAAGCAGACCAGATGTATGTATTCCTCTGACAATGGCAAATTGATACATCATATTGATGTTTGTTCACATTTTAACAAACACTGACAAGAACAGCTGTTTCTGCTGACCGGAGCTGAACTAGCTGTTATTGGCAGGTAGGATACACAGAGCAGGTCCTCCTCGGCTGTCTAATAAACAGCAGGTCTAGGCAGCTACATGCATGGAAGTGGACTCATCAGGAAATGACCCCAGGATGTGCCATGTCCCTAAATGAATAAAAGGTGGTAGAGCGTGGAATGTAATTTTATTGGGATATACAGGTGAAACTCGAATAATTAGAATATCGTGCAAAGTTCATTTATTTCACTAATGCAACTTAAAAGGTGAAACTAATATATGAGATAGACTCGTTACATGCAAAGCAAGATAATTCAAGCCGTGATTTGTCATCATTGTGATGATTATGGCTTACAGCTCATGAATACCCCAAGAACCCCAAATCCACAACCTCAAAAAAGTAGATTATTACATGCAATCAATAAAACAAGGATTGTACATAGAACAATATCGGACCTCTGAAAAGTACAAGGATGCATATGTACTCAGTACTTGGTTTGGGCCCCTTTTGCAGCACTTACTGCAATTACTTTTGCACGATATTCTAATTATTCGAGTTTCACCTGTAACTAACTCCTGGTCCAATAATCCCATAGATGCTCAGAGACAAATGGCACCTTTATAGTGGAATTTGAGTCTTCTTATTAATTTATTATATGTGAAAGCTATGCTTAATATAATGTGTAATATTAATGTCTCATGCTGTATTAATTGTTCTACTATATATACTTATTATAGATAGCTGCTTAAAGTGACATTAAAAGGCAATTTGTTTTTTCCCTCACCCCAACGTTAATTAAAGTACTTACCTTAACCAGTTGACATCCGCGGTGTTAAACCCCCTTCCCATCCAGGCCATTTTTCAGTATTCAGCGCTGCGGTACTTTGACTGACATTTATTCCGTCATGCAGCGCTGTACTGAAATGAATTTTATACCCTTTTTTGGGGACAGAGAGAGCTTTATTTTGGTGGTATTTAATCACCACTGGGGGTTTTTATTTTTTAATATATTAAGGAAAAACTACAGATTTTTAAAAAAAAAAAACAGTTCCCCCTATATTAAATTCTAAAACATTTATTATTACCAAATTTTTTCGTAAAATATAAAAGACGGGGTCACGTCGGGTAAAGAGACACCAAACATGTCAAGCCTTAAAATTGTGCATGCGCGCAAAACCTCAAAAAAACGACATTACCCAAAATTGGCCATAGGCGACGCATTAAAAGCTTTTACCGCTCATCAGTTTAGT
>NW_017308177.1:199736-202797 GCF_000935625.1 Nanorana parkeri | reverse complement strand
ACCGATCGGCGGCTATAGAGCCGCCGATCGGTTGTATGTGAAACAGCCGTTAACGGATGTAGTAACGAGCGGGTCTTTCCTGCCCGTGCGCGCTAGGGGGCGTGCGCAAGCAGGAAAAAAATGCCGTCTGGCGACGGCAACCCGCGGATGCGAGTCTGCCGTCCGTCCGTTTTTTCTTAACGGGCGGACGTCAAGAGGTTAAATGATGTCTCCTAATCCAATCATCTTCTTCTTTCCTATAGTTTTCAGCCTTCTCTCCAGCGCTGCAGCGGTTCTCCGATCCAGCACTGACCCCTCTGTCTTTGCTGGCACTTCCTGTCCCACGGTGTCTGCATGTGGGTGCACGCGTCCATAGACTTACCTTGTGTCTCTCCTCGCGTCCCGGCAGAAAATGTGAACTGTGCATGCGCCTGCCCCAAGATGCTGAGATGCCTGAGAATTTTCACATTTTCGGATGGGAGCGCGCAGGGACGACACAGGTAAATTTAAACCGCTGTTAAAGCATTTTTTGTTTGTTTTACTTTTTGCATATATCTACTGCTTGCTAGCAGTAGATATATGCAAAAAAAGTTGAGGGTTTAGATACCCTTTAAGTCTCTTGCTGATACTCTTATTTTACTGCATCTATTAGACATGTTTTATAAAACTATGTTCTGAATGATCCAAAACCCAGCTATAGTCATACCAATGGTGACTTCATCATGGTGACCTACTGGGCTCATCTGAAATATGTTTACACTGGGAATGGGGTTTGGGTTCACTTCTACCCTAGGGTTCGAGAGAATCCTGCAGGTTTAAAATTTGCAGCCACTCTGAATTTAGGTTCAGAATCATCTGGAATAACCTTTAAAAAAAAACAAAATGCACTACATGGCCATGCTCAACAGGCTCAGAAGGGTCAATAATGGGACATTTGGATAACTGTATGGTACTGTATTGAAGCTGATGAATGGAAAGGATAGAGAAAT
Source organism: Nanorana parkeri (assembly GCF_000935625.1). Taxonomy (NCBI): domain Eukaryota; kingdom Metazoa; phylum Chordata; class Amphibia; order Anura; family Dicroglossidae; genus Nanorana; species Nanorana parkeri. Next base: position 201,829 of record NW_017308177.1, on the reverse strand, counting down.
ATGACAAACTGCATATAGAGAGGTTAGTCAGTAAAAAAAACCCTGTAATTTAAAGGAGAACTATGGGGTTAAGGCTTTTCCCCATAGTTCTCCTTAGGGTAACGGGAGGACACAAACTAGCTTCCTCCCATCACCTAAGCTCAGTATAGACGCCGCAGTATACCGCAAGCTGAAGCTGATCCCGACAATTATGTCTGGATCCGCCCAGCTGCGTGAGTGACAGCTGGCTCTGCCTATCTAGAGGCAGAGCAAGCTGTATCCGCCCCCTCCGCCGTCCATTCCGCCAGTCAGCGCTGGAGAATTGAAGCGCGGAGGGGGGAATCCAGCCCCTCCCCTGTCACGGCTCTCTGCCGTGACAGGATCGAGAAGTGAGCGAACGCCGGTATGTGTTCGCTCACTTCCCGATCTACTGAGCCGACCTGTGACAGTCTCATTGTCACAGGTCGGCTAGAACTATGAGGTCAGTGAAAAGTACTCACCTCATAGTTCTCCTTTAATTATTTGAACACTCAACCCCTTTGCTGCCTTTTTCTTTTTGTTGTTGTTTCCATTATTGTCTTCATTTTATTTTGTTGTTGATTTGAAGTCAGGAGTCAGTTTAAGCTACTCTTCTGTCCATAAAAAACAGTTTGGTGTGCTCAAAGCACAACATTCCCCTGTTATAGACAAACTGTTCTTAGAGCTGCCTTTCGGTCGCAGCACACTGCTGCATAATTTGAGGGAAATAATAAAAAACTAAGTGCATAAGAACAGTGTGCACCTAAACCACCTCAAATTAAATCACTCACATTTACTGTACCCCCTATCCACATAGTAAAAATAAAAGTTAGGCGTACAGTGGTTAGGCCTATTATCTGTGATTAAAATGTCCTATTGGTGGCTGATTTTACAGCACTCTATCTTCTGTATTCTATTAATTCTTTTAGTAAAACATCTGTCTGTACTTTGTGCCTCTAGTTTATTTTGACTTATTCTTCCTCATTAAAAATATTATTCTGCTGGCCAGTTGTACACTGCTGCATTAAATGCAGTCTCTTAGAGTCTGATAGAAATTGGCCAGTGGCAGGACTGGTTAGCATCAGTGAGAACATGGACAGTTTTAACAAACTACTGGCAATTTTCTCTGCTAATAAAAAAATGGTGTTAGTACATGTCCCTCATGGCACTGTCCAGCTTCTCATGCCTTTTTTTTTTTATAATAGCTTGCCTATTAGCCTTAAAATGGCCGCAAATTACTAACAGGAGTCATGCCCCATAGACTTCAGTGGCATTTGCCTCTTGAGTTGGGTATGCACATTTTCAAACAAGATCCACTGAACCCTTGGCAAACCGAAAGTAGGCAGATCCATTCATCCTTAATCATTACTGTGACATCAGAGCTTCAGCCCATAAGATGGCAAACAATATAATCTCTACGCAGTCTTAACAAGATAGCAAAACACATAAATTCAGCCATTTTTCTCAGCAATATTTTCATGAAACTGCTACTATTTGACAAGCTATACACAGATTTAGGTTTTCATTCACTGAGATTAGTGATGAGCCGAACACCCCCCTGTTCGGTTCTAACTCGAACTCAATGTAAGTCTATGAGACCAGAACTCAGAAAATCAAATGTCCCCATTTTGAAGGCTTACATGCAAGTTATTGGCCATAAAAAGGGTATGGGGGTTCGGGTACTGCCCTGGGGGACATGTATAAATAAAAAAAACACTTTTAAAAAATACAATTTTTAAAGGAGCAGTGACTTTAACATTGCTTAAAGTGAAACAAATATGAAAAAAATCCTTTAATATCCTGGATTGGGGGTCCCCTTAACCTGCCTGTAAAGTGGCACATCTGTACAATGTGTAGAACCTGCTGCAGCAAACATTACATTTATAAAGAAAAGAATGACATTTAAGTTGCCGGTAATTGGTTTACCCTTAATCTTGTAAACAACTAGTTGGGGAGGCAGCCTGTATGAAGAGGCCACCCAAATATCCAGTATCGGCACCGATATCGATAGTAGTATTGGTATTGGTGCATCCCTAATCCCAACCATCTTAAATTGACTTGGAGTCCCACAATAACCATGGGGGGGGGGGGGGGGG
>NW_017308177.1:157846-199621 GCF_000935625.1 Nanorana parkeri | reverse complement strand
TGCGTCCGTGGTGCGCGGCCCCGTTTGTTCTCTGGCGGGTTCAGCAGAGAGAGAGGTCAGAAATAGGTGTAGGAGGTCTCTGCTGTTACTTCCCAATGTTGTCCCTGAGTCGGTGGGTTGCGGCTAGGGGCCAGTGGTTTAAGGGGGTAAGCAGAGATCTTCGGTGGTTGAGTAAGTGGTGCCTGCGCAGACCTCACGCCAAAGAATAGGTTACAGAGAAATTGTTGTTTATGGTGATAATTAATGTTTGAACTGAAATTATATATTTAAAGATATTTTATAATAAACGGCTGCTACAGCCATTTTATATCCAACCTGGTGTGGTCCATTATTTAAGGTGGGCATGGGTCATGGGGGGGTTAAGGGTTGTAGTCAGCAGTGGGTGGTTGGGTCATAGGACGGCTGTGCCTTACCCTGTCATGCTAATGCGAATGAGTGACTCTGATTAAAAAGGGGGGAGACCTCACTTTGTGTGTGTGTGTGTGTGTGTGTTTTTTTTGGGGGGTGCCCCTTTAAAATCCATACCAGACCCCTATCTCAGATACACATCATTTTTTACATTTTAGACTTGGGTGCCCTGACACTTTGCAAACCTTTAAAGGTGCCCTGACTGAAAATATGTTTGAAGAACGCTGCTCTAAACCAATCGTATCTCAACGAATGGTTACATGTTTACTTGTCACGTGATGCAGAATGTCACATGGGTGATCCAGGTTTGCAGATGCTGAATTATCAATGTAGATCGGTGCAGGGCCGGTGTTAGACTATGGTGCAACCCCCAATCCCCCCCTCCCTGCGCAGCCCCATTGTCCTGCGAGTTAACTTCTGCAGGCGACGGGTGGATGTAATTTAATTTGAAATAGCCAATAGCAGGCTGGCTATTGAAACCCCACCCACTGAGCAGAGGAGCGAACCTCAGAGAGAAAGTTGCCTCTCAGTTCCGCTCCTCTTCTCAGTGGGCGGGTGCAATAGCCAGCCTGCTATTGGCTTTTGCAATTTGAAATAGACGGGGGGGGGGGGGGGGGTATTGGGTTGCTAAATAGACTCTTTGAGATAACACAGTTAGTGTGCAGAGGATCCAGAGCAAATAGCAATTTCTGACAAGTTGAACAGTGCAGTGCAGGATTCCACACATGGAATCCTGCACTACAAGTATGTAATGATGAGAAAATCAATTTACTGCAACTTAGATTTTCAGATCTTACCCTTTGTGGCTTATTGCCTCCTTTGTACACTATTTGGTGGTTGGCATCCCCATTTTTTTAGCCCCAACTATACACATATTTACACTAAAATGTCTTGGATGTTTTCCAAGCTACATTAGGGTCACTTGTCCTTACCAGTGGCCTAGAGAGACAATGACCTTAGTCACTAGAAATAACGGTTTGGGTTTGCAGCTACCATTGGTTTGAAATACGGCATCCTGGTAAATTAATTTTGGGAATATTCAATTGCACTTCTGACTGATATCACCTTCAAGAGGTTCCAGTGGGTGCTGTAGTGACCAGCAGATGCCGCAACATTGAACAATGAAGGCAGTAATGTCACCAGCACACCAAAGTCCACCTTATCGATCTGTCTTTATTGATGTCAGATAAACATTGTATCACAAGGTAATGCAATGTTTCAGAACCGCATATAATTCCAAAACGTTGCATTTCCTTGTGATATCATGTTTATCTGATGTCAATAAGGACAGATCAATAAGCTGAAGTTTGGTGTCCTAGTGACCTTACTGTCTTTGCTGGTAAATTAATGGAAACATTTTGCCCGACCAAACTTATTTGTAAACATTATGCACTACTGGGCCTTTAAACCTAGGGTTCTTAGAAGGGCCAGGATAAGCCACTCCCCTTACTATAACAAGGGGAGGTCACAGCAGCTATACTGACTGTGCTGTAAGTGAAAGCATAGCAGTGTTCCTGACAAACTGCATAGGTAGAGAGTAGTCTAGGGCTTGAGGCACTGGCATGTCTGTAGAAGAAAGTAGATGAAAAACCACTATTAAAAGTAGGTAGCAAAATGCCATGTATCACAGAGAATTGGGGGGGATGGGAGGTTACCTTTTTTATTCCATCTTACATTTCTATGCTGCTGATGTCCAGGTCTGCCCCTGTCCTCGTACACTACAGTGAGAAAATTATGTATACATTTTTCCACAGGTCATATTTCCTATTTATTGCTGGGTACAATTTTTCCAGGGGACATTTTTTAAAAGGTGACAACAGTGCAATATGTCTGGACAATGTGCATCAATGTGCATCAGCACAGCATGGGATGGGGTGATTTCCAAGCAGGAGCATGTGAGAAACAGGGGCGGAGCATTTTGTTTGCATAACTTTATTTCAGTATCACCAACTGTTATTTTCATTAAAGATTTCATGATTGAGTTTACCTCTACTATAACAAACTATGCTTGACTTCTTTGAAATGCAGTGTTGGGGTACCTGCTCCTTTGTCCCCCACTTCCATTCAATGGTCTGTACACTCTTAAATACTTTTAAGAATCTATATCTGTCTGCAACTGATTTATTGATAAATCTTCAATTGACAAAGCCTTAGCTACATTTGTTTCTGTTAATTGGTGCCCCCCATCCTTTTTTTAATCAGGGTAGAGATGAGATACCAGTACTCCAACTGCAGATATAACGTGTCTTTTATTTACATGAATGCGGCACATCACACAACTGCAACGTTCCGGGGTCACGTAAGATCCCCTTCCTCAGGCGATGTGATGTCCTGCCTGAGGACTATCAATGCACCCACCAGTTCAGTTTGGATTATGCAGTCAGGACTGTAGCCAATTGCCGCTTCGGACGGCGCAGTGCATTGTGGGATGTGCCGCGGTCGAACAGACCGCGGACATCCCATAATGTTCGGTGTTCGGCGAACGCTCGAACATGCTATGTTCGAGTCGAACATAGATTCGACTCGAACGCGAAGCTCATCCCTAGTCAGGAGTGCGATGGGTTCATGGACTTCACCTTTTTTATCAAACACAGTAGCTTGGGGTGATGAGAGTACAATTTGTAAAAGCACTGTGCACCCCAGATTCTCAGCAACCCCACACTAAATCCCCATATACCCATTTTAGAAAATATATATTCTGTATATGTGAGTCTGTATAAGAGAGTTCTGTATATGTGAGTCAATTGAAGAAGCCTTAAACACAAGGCAGCTGCTTACACTTAAAATATTACAGTTGCAGAGATGCTTCAGAAAAAAATATGACCAGCAGCAAGGTGGGATTTTAACATATGCAGGTGGAATAGTCGAAAATCTGCAGACACAAACTGTTTTCTCCAAAAAAAAATCAGATACATACGTGAAAAATAATTTTTACTATAAAAATTCACATGCCCATCACATGTTTTAACAAGCAATATTTACTGCATCCCTGCTCCTCTCTTCCTCTTTTCCTTCTTCTCCCACTTTACTCCTGCCCTCTTTACCTCCCGCACTCAGTCAGGCTGCGTGGTGCATCTGGTCGTGCCTCATACAATGGCCCCACCATGACTTATAATTTCTCCACTAGGCTCCTTCTTCCAACACCCATATCATGACCCTTAAAATTTTAAGCCTTAATGTACAGGGCCTTAACTCCCCTAATAAGAGAACACGAGCATTCCGCTTTTTCCGCTCTTCTCATGCGGACATAGTCTGCCTACAGGAGACTCATTTCTCTAGGACATCATGTCCCAAATATTTCCATGCCCAATACCCTATGATATCCATGGCCAATGACTTCCGCCGCTCCGCTAACTTTATATGCCATTCCACGATCAGAGACCCGCTAGGCAGATACTTAATTCTCACAGGGCTTTTGCACGACTCCGAAGTCACCCTGGTCTCTTACTACGCCACCAATACGGACCAACTTTCCTTTTTTTCTGACTTATTGAATAAAATACAAGCAAACAGCATGGGCACTGTCATCATGTGTGGTGACTCAAACTTGGTTCTCCTCCCTCACAAGGATAAATCTAATGATACTCCAGCACACTTGACCTACGCTAAAGCATTTCGTGCCCTTATCTCTCATCACACACTCATTGACTGCTGGAGAGAAGTGAACCCTCATAAAATATATTTCGCACATTATTCTCACCCACACGATGTCTTCTCACGAATAGACCATATTTTCGAGTTACAAAGAATCATTTACAATATTGCTATTGTGCTGGAGTGTGTTTTAGAAAGGACTCAGATATATGTACTAAATAAATATTTGTTTATTTATTTGAATTATTATAAAAAAATCCCATAGTTCAATATAAAACAATCCACTAGTAGTGACATTCATGTAGTTCTCCAAATGTCAGAATGCTGTCTCTAACGGCTATTGCTGATTCATATACTTATAATCCATATTACAAAATTGTACATTCATATAACTTTTACATATTCCATATAGTTCTTAACAAGTATATCATTATTAGGGGACTCACCTAATAATGATATACTTGTTAAGAACTATATGGAATATGTAAAAGTTATATGAATGTACAATTTTGTAATATGGATTATTAAGGGACTCACCTAATAATGATATACTTGTTAAGAACTATATGGAATATGTAAAAGTTATATGAATGTACAATTTTGTAATATGGATTATAAGTATATGAATCAGCAATAGCCGTTAGAGACAGCATTCTGACATTTGGAGAACTACATGAATGTTACTACTAGTGGATTGTTTTATATTGAACTATGGGATTTTTTAATAATAATTCAAATAAATAAACAAATATTTATTTAGCACATATATCTGAGTCCTTTCTAAAACACACTCCAGCACAATAGCAATATTGTAAATGATTCTTTGTAACTCAATAATTGGGAGGTGTGGACTCAGGTCACCTTGGCTGAGGTCGGGAAGTGCTAGTACTGTATTTACATAGACCATATTTTCGTTTCCAACTTTCTAATCCCCTCAATCATGCATTCAAATCTCCTTCCAGTCCCGTGGTCCGACCACTCTGCACACATTGATCCTCTCGGGCATCTCCCCTCCAGCTAAATCCTTCTCTTGGACCTTGAATTATTCCCTCTTATCTGACACTGTAACTAAGAGCACCATAGAATCCTGCATAACCGACTATGTGGCGCAAAATCAATCCCCGGACATTTCCCCTACCCTACAACGGGGAGGCTCACAAACCAGTAATCAGGGGGAAAATCATCCAGCTGGCATCCCAAATTAAAAAAGAGAGACTCAGGCGCCTAGATACCTTGGAACAGGAATACTACTCCTGTGTCCAGGCCTTCACCACCTACCCCACGCAGTCCAACAAGACCAAACTTGACACAGCTCGCCAAGCACTTAATCTACTGTTAACAGGACACGCAGCCAAACAGCTACACCGCACGGCCCACAAGTTCTATCTTAAAGGAAACAAAGCCGACACCTTGCTGGCAAATCGGTTGCGGTCTCTAGACCCTTCCTTCAAACCTTACAGGTTACGCACTGCCACAGGAACCCATACTAGCAACCCAATTACCATTCTTGACCTCTTCCACAAACATCTTTCATCCCTATACTCGACACCCGAACCAAAGCCGACAGAGGATATGCACAGATTCTTATCTGAAATTAATCTACCATCCCTCCTCCCAGCGCAGATAGAGGCCCTAGAAGACACGATCACAGAACGGGAAGTTCTTCTTGCCATTGGCACGCTAGCCAAAGGGAAGAGACCAGGCCCTGACGGCCTCACGGTGGCCTATTATGACACCTTTAAGGAGACTCTAGCGCCCCTTATAACTGCCTCCTTTAATTCCATCAGATCCGTGAGTTCCCTAAACCGTGACTCCCTCTCTGCATACATTTGTATGATACCCAAGCCGAGCACTGATCAGACCGACTGCTCCAAATTTAGGCCTATCTCGCTACTGAATGTAGACGTAAAATTACTTGCTAAGGTCCTAGCTAACAGACTCCATCAAGTGATAGGGCAACTAGTTACGCAGGACCAAGTTGGTTTTATACCCAGTAGGCAAGCAGGTGACAGCGTTCGCCACATTACCTTACTTACTCATATTGCTCAAGCACAGCGCATTCCTGCTATGCTTTTATCATTGGACATTAAGAAGGCCTTTGATACAGTGTCTTGGCCTTATCTTTTTGCCACCCTCCGACGCTGGGGATTTGGTCACCACTTCCTCACATTGATAACTTCACTCTACAATAGGCCCACAGCGCATGTGAAATACAATGGTTACCGCTCACCGCCATTCGATATACTCAAGGGCACCAGGCAAGGATGTCCCTTATCACCACTACTTTTTGCCTTAATCTTAGAGCCCTTGGCATATGTGATACGCTCTTCTCCAGATATTTCTGGCATAACCTACGCTGGTACCTCCCACAAAATTTGTTTATTTGCAGACGATGCCCTCCTTACTCTTACCAACCCCATAATCTCCCTCCCAAACCTTAAGCTGGTCCTCAACCGATTTGCCTCCATATTGTGTCAACGATTCAAAATCAATTGCCCTTAACATCTCCCTACCAACCCCGCTAGTAACATCCCTGCAAGAGAACTTTCCTTATCGTTGGTCTTCCCCTAAACTGTCCTACCTGGGGATTAACTTGACCTCATCATACACCACGCTTTATAGAGCCAACTACCCAGATTTGATAAAGATATTGGTACATCTACTCGGAACATGGTCTCTATACCAATTATCATGGCTAGGTAGAATAGCGGCAATAAAAATGTCCTTTTTGCCCAAAATACTATATTTATTCAGGGTTTTGCCGGTGCAAGTTCCATCATCGGTACTACGTATGCTGCAGGCTCCGATCATGAGCTTTTTCTGGAATGACAGGCTTCCTAGGACTCCGCATAGCACCATTTATCTACCAAAAACTCGAGGCGGTCTAGGTGTCCCTAACCTTTTAACATACTATCAGGCGGCCCATGTAGGACAACTAACCAAATACCACGCTGAGTCTGAAATTCCTCGCTGGGTAACGCTTGAGGACTCCTTTCACCCAACTACTTCAGTAGCTAACCTTCTCTGGCTTCAACCTAAGCGGAGGCCCTCAACACTAAATCCCATCACTTTCTTCTCGCTGCGCATTTGGGACTCCTTAAACAAAAAAATTGCCCTCACTTCCCCACACCTACCTCTGTCTTTTTTGAGGAACCCCACCTTCCCTCCGGCGCTTTCTAACCCCTCTAGCTTTAAAGTATGGTCATATAAGAGACTCAAGAATTTTGAGAAATTTCAGACCCAATCGGGCGTGAAACTCTACCCGTACCTACGAGAACACTATGGTCTACCGACTAGAGAACTGTTTCGCTACCTCCAAATAAAGAACTTCATTCATGTCCACACGAAACACCTGGCCTCACCTGGCCCTCCCAGTCCTTTTGAAAGGATCAGTAGGGACAACCCCCATGCACCTGGAATCATTTCCACACTCTACACATACATCCTAACACCCCCTGAACACCCAGCCCCTTCTTACACAACCCAATGGGAACAAGACATGGGGTTTACTCTGGGAGAAGATAAGTGGCAAAACTCCTGGGTCAACACGAAATCTAGCTTGCGATGTGTCAGTATGTTGGAGATCAATTATAAAATACTATTACGCTGGTATATGGTCCCTGCAAGGGTGGCCAAATTCCGACCCCAAACCTCTCCACTTTGCTTCCGAGGCTGCCTGGACCAGGGCACCTTCTTCCACATATGGTGGCAGTGCCCAAAAGTTGCTAAGTATTGGGACCGGGTATTTACCTTACTTTCGTCAATATTCCAAAGGTCATTAGGTAAAGATCCTACCTTTGTCGTTCTTAATTGTAAACCGGTAGGCCTACCTACTGCATCCTTCAAACTAAGCCTCCATGTTTTGACGGTGGCTAAAAGAGAGATAGCCAAGTCATGGCTATCCAGCTCGCTCAGTATTTCCAGCCTCAAACGGCATGTGCATTGGACGATGTCGCATGAGAAGCGGACGGCCCAAGTGGAAAATACTATGCAAAAGTTTGAGAGAATATGGTCCCCCTGGATAGAAAATTTCCTACCCGCTGATATTAACCATCACCTTTTAATCCTATGATAGGGGATTATGGTAACAGCTCTATAGCACTTAACCTCTTGCCACTCGCAGCCTGACGCTACCCACCCTTTTCTTTTCACCCCTCTTCTTCCACGCCTCTCACTGTTCCACTAAGTCGTTTCTCCTACAAGACATCATTTGTACTTCCACCATACTGTACGTCGATCCCTGGGATATGCCCTCTCCGCGTTGTCCCCATGTACTGCAGCCTCTTTGCTGATTTCGTGTATGTATTTACCAAGCCATATTGTACCTACCTGGCATACACCTTATCTTTCTGGAATCCATACCTGACTACACTTGCCTCCCCCAGCCTGTTAATCCCCTAAAGCTGTTGCTGTCGAATTCCAGGTCCAGATCCACGCCTACTATGTTGTATTGTATCTTGAAGTACTATGACTGTATATTACGGTGTAATGTTATTTTATTGTCTTTTACCTCCAATAAAAATTTATAAGGAAAAAAAAAAAAATTCACATGCCCTTGTGAAAAACAGTTAAGCAGAGGAAGGACAGTATGTGAGCTTCACAAATAGGCTATTTTGTGTAATCACAAGTCCGGTTTCAACCAAACATTCACTGCAGGTGAAAATTTATAATGCATGTGCTTTAAATGATAATGATTGTTTCACCACCAATGGAAGTCTGGTAAAAGTCACATTCACTACTGTATAAATATGTCCCTGAGTGTGTCCAAGGGCTGCAACCTGGAAGCTGTTCTGCAGTGAAGTCCATCACTCCTTGTAGGATGCACTTATAAATACTAAGCAGCTCCTTAGACTTCTCGCGTCTTGTACAAATTGCCAACTCTGGCATAACATTTTTAAAACAAGCCTAAATGTGGAGACACAAGACAGAGAGGACAGTGCCAAATGTTTAGACACGAGGCACAGAGTACTCTTCCAAAAAAATTAATACTTTGACTTTAAGGGGGTTATTTATTTTCATAGTAAGATAAGTAAGAAAGTGGAGTGCTAAGATGTGGAAATGTTGGCATCTGTCACAATATCCGGAAATCCGTGCCAGATTTTTGCTTTGCTCCCTGGTTCTGGGCTGTCAGCCTATGGTGTCTCACAAGGCTGAAGCCAATCTGCTCTCCTCCTCCCCTATTTAGGACTTCCTCACTTGTTGCTCTTGGTGCGAGCAACAAGTGCCTTGTTCCGTACCCCTTGTGGCTCTAACTATCCCTGGGATCTTATTCCCTGCGATTGCTATTAGATCCCTGTGCCTTTGGCTTCCCTGTACCAGCTAATATCCCTGTTTGGTGTTATCCCCTGCTTTGCTCCTTGCACCCCTACTATAGTTGTAAGGATCGCGGACTGTACAATCCCGGCTTGCGTTCCAGGGTGGAACGCAACCCGAAACCCGGAAGTAACATCGCCGATGCGTTCCAGCGTGGAACGCATCGGGGCGGGAATACGTCACCAGCTCCTCCCCTTTGAATCCTCATAAATAGCAGGAAGCCGGGTCAGTATGGCGTTCTATTATTCACTTGTGAATGCCAGCTGACAGCCTGCTCCCTGCTGCTGGACCGAGAACCGCTGACTGAAAGGATCCCACCATTATCTTACCAACAAACCGCAAGTATCACATGCAGTATCTGCTAAGAAGATCCCTGCACATCTCTACTGTGGTTATCTATGCATATTGTACTATAGTGGTGGGTGCATATCTAGGACCTTAAAGGGGAAGTACGGGTTGTTCCATCTAAACCCTCCTACATAAGACTGTTTTTTCTAACTCTGCTCACAATAGTGCCATAAGTTCACTAGAGTGCTAAAGACCTTACCACTTGCTTGTTTTCGCGGCACATGATGGTAGAGCTCCAAACTCTCTGCTTGAGACTCTGAGAGTGACGCCTGTAGCTCGACCCTGATGCCGTACCCTATCCCCCTTGCTGATAGTACTAGCCTCCGCGGCTGAGATTCATCCAAATTGCTAAACGCATTACAATAGTATTTCAGTGGTTACCTTTAGTATATTGCTGCTGACCTTAATTGTGTTCATCTGTGTGCTGTGAGTCTCTCTATACTGCCTTCATTGCCTCACTACTACTGTGTTTTCCCTCTCCAGCCTTTGTGTGTTTTCTTCCTCCTATTTACTTGCTTTCTTGTACTTCAGTTCCGTCACTTACCTTCCAGTGTATCTTCCTATGCTTTGCTGTCACCCCTTTACTTCTGTGCTCCTCTCTTACCTTGTGGCTGTGTTGGATGTGTCCTTGTCTGCACACCCCCGTGTAAATACATCCCTTTGTGCTTCTTTATGTACTTTTCCCTCTGTTATCCTGCTTCTTTGTATGCATGTGCAACGCATATCTCCTGCTTACTTTTGTACATTACACCTTCCTGCTCCTAGGTGTGCCTCTAAGCTACTTACCCTTCTCGAGTGTCCTTGTTTAGCTACCCTCTTCAGTATGCTCTGCTGTGCTTTTTGCACCTTTTGCTTGCGACTTTCTCTTTCTCTCATTGTGTGCCACTGTTCCTATCTTCCTCCTCTTGGTTACAAGTTTCTCCTCTACCTGTTGTTTGTATCCAGTTCCCCGGTGCTTCAACTAGCCCTTTGCGTCTGTGTGGGTGCCCTAGAGGGCCGCAACCTGGAAGGTGTCCAGCAGCCAATCATCCTCACTACTAGAGGCTCGGTCGAATACCTGGCCCTTCTTAGATTCTGCGTCTCTAGTTCGTCCTGAGAACGCACAGATCATTAGTTCCTCACTCTCTGTGACCAACATCCCAGGTATCCCTCCTGTCTGTGACTCCTACCAACTCCTCAAACCCCAGAGCTCACATACCTTAGTGCCCCGATCCCCAGACCGTGACAGCATCAGCAACAGTGAAAATAAGGGGTCACTCCCTGAACAATGTAAGTCACGGCTAGGGCACATAGAAAACAAATGTTTAATACAAGTAAAACACATTGGCAGGTAAAAATATATCAAAGTTTGACCACCCAGGCCTTAAACTGAACACAACATTGCTACTAGAGATTGTGGAGTGGGTTTAAATGCTCCACTGGAAATGGGCGGGCTACCTATGGCTTTAGGATTGTATGCTTAATTTTTGCTGCTGCCTGCCCTTTCCCTCTTGTCCCTGGAGAAAGACTCCCAGGAAAAGAACAATCAAAAAAGACAGTAGTACAATCCACAACAACTCATAACCTTGTATGGTAAATCATGGAATACTGCAGTTTCAGATGATGCAATCTTTTCTTGACTTCCTGAAATGTCACTTTCCTCCTTTGACCTCCTGTATAAAGTCAGGAAAGAGCATAATTCTGAAGCTGGCCAGATTTCTCTGGTATATTTTTCATGGTAATTGAGGAGACAAAGTAACAGTGGTCTAGGGGGTTGCCAGGTGTAAAGAGGCGGGTGAGCAGGGACTCGATGCACTCTCTCTACTGCGAACATAGGGGAGGGGGATTCTTGACCCAGGAGATCAATCAGCTGATTTTCAATTAAATCCACAGGACTAAACCCTTCAGCATGTTTTGGTATCCCAACCATCCGAATGTTATTACAGCATAATCAATTTTTAAGGTCCTCAAACCACAGACAGTTAGCTGCCGATTTCTGCATGACTTACTTATGATCTGAAGATCAGTCTCCATGGGAGAAGTGGCATCTTCCAAATCACGCACTCTTCCCTTGTGGACAGTTGCCCTTTTCCCACACTTTTTTTGCAAATCATGTCTGAGGAAAGTAATGTCTGTGCTCATTCCCTGGACCTGATCAGACAATGAGTTCAGGAATGTGTTGCATAGCTGTAGAGCAGAGTAGACATCTGCAAGTGTGGGTTCAGCAGGTAAAGGGTGCTGCGTAGAGGGCTGCAGCCGTGTAGAAAAAGAAATAGTATTACTCACAGTATCCCCAATAGCATCTGACACATGTGAGTCATTGACTGACTGCAGAGACCACACAAATCGTTCTGGAGGGATGGAAAGTCCAACATCCTCATAGCCTCTCTTGCAAATCTCTCTAGGTGCATCGCGATTCCTGGAGTGCTTGGATGGCATCATAGGAAAATGTTCCTCACTTACGCTGACACCGTCACCTTAGAACACCAGGCCCGAAGCAGCCCCCACATCCTTCTTCTTACTCATGGCTCACAGAGATTTCGAGCAGCACAACAATGATAGCACCAGAAAAGGCAGAAGTGCTTCAGGAACAGATTCCTGTGCAGTGCAGATAGGTACTGGAGAGGATGCCCAGAATTCAGCCAGGGTGCAGCTTCGGAGACATGAAAGTCACATCCGCTCACATGCAGTAATAGGCCATGCCCCCCTGGAATCAGACACTTTAATAAATTAAGCCCACAATGACCACGTACAGAGGCTAGCCTGCACATTGCACGGAAATGGAGTCAACTGTCATGTTCTCTCACAGATCCATCTTGATTATATACAGTTGTAATGTGTTTTGTTGCAAAGCTTAGGATTCAACCTGTTCATACTCAGATATTGTACTTCACAGGAGACTCTCTCAGCACACTGTCCTGAAAAAAAGAGGATTTAACCCTTTCCAAATCTATTAAAAAAAACAGTTTTGCCTTTTTATACACTTTATTTTGTCTCAAAGTTATTAATGTCAGGGCTAAAAACCATGCATGCATCATACACTCTAGGGGTAGTATAAATCGGTGGCCATAGTCAAGAAGGATCTGGGAGTTCTGGTAGATTATAAACTTGATAATATCATGCAATGTCAAGCTGCAATTTATATAGCAAGCAAAACTATTTATTTTATTAAGAGAGGTGTAGACTCCAGAGAGAAAGACATATTCTGCCCCTGTACTAAGCATTAGTAGAACCTTATCTAGACTATGCAGTCCAATGTGGGACACCACTTGTGGTTTGAGGAACTGGAGAGAGTGCAGAGATGGCCAACTAATGACATCAGCTACAAGGAAAGGTTAACTGAACTGAATTTATTTAGAGATTAGGGTCAGCGCAAAACACAAGGGGGCAGTCTGTGTGTCTGGAGGACAGCAAAAGCTGAAATGTGGAATAGACTCCCTCAGGAACTAGTTCTAGCCAGCTAAGTTGTTTTTTTTTCTTTTTATTCATTTTTTTCCATTGGTTGAATTACTACTGTATACCAAAAGGCAATTTATTTGGTCTTGCTTCCAAAACAGAATTACGTATATGCAGATAGCTTGCTTTGCACTACTTTGCTTTCTTCTCCTGTGCAGGGAGTGAAAAGAGAGTGAAATAGTTTTCCGATCACTTTTGTTTTTATGCCACTGAAGCCTTCAGTTTACCTTCTTATAATGATTGGAAAGCTGTAGAACATTCCTTGTTGTCCTCTTTGCTCTTTTCTCTTAGATTACTGCAGAACATGTAAAGGCATTTTAACGGGAATTATGGCCATTGTCATTGTCTTTCTCAAAGTTTCTCATTGAAACCTATCAGAATAAAAAAGATAGTAAATAATATAATGTTTTATTTAATTTATTTAATATTTATAAATTAAATTAAAACCTAAAGCAGCTAAGAAAAAAGGAGGAACACTCCTGGATCCATTTTGAACACGAGGAGTTTTTTAAACGGTTCCAGAGCTGCTTTTGCTGGCCGTGATTTTTAGATTGTAAGTTACTACTTTTTAATAAATCTGAATGTTTTTATCTTACTGCACCATGAGAGCTCTCTCTTTTTTTCTGAAATCCTAAACACCTTGGGGCTACTGAGAGAAGGTTCGCTGACAGCGCACTTGGGAGAATTTATCATTGTGTTTGTGGAACACCTCCAGCGCTGCAATCTTTCCCCCTACTGGACCTCAAAGCGGGAACAATCGATTTTAAAGTGGAGCAGGATTATACACCAAAGTGCCGCTCACCAAAAAAGCCGTCTACTCACTACATTGGAGTGAGTACCCATCCTTAAGGGGGGCCTCTGGACTGCAACCGGAATAGATTAACTACTATTTGTGTCTTTCTCCCTCGGCTTTTTATTATCCACTGAACATTGTATTTTTCGTCGATCTGACATCTGCATTGAAAGAGTTCTATCTGGAGATCAGCTTATGAATTGTTATTTATCGCTGATTGACTTTGAAAGGCTACCATGATCTTTGTTACATAGTTCTGACTGTTGACCTAATGTAACACTTCATTATTACTTTTGTTTCACATTTGTTACTGTCACTAGTTCTGTTTCTTTCGTTTTTCACAGTTCTTTTGACACTAATTTATATTTTTTTTGTTTCTTTGATATTATTTATTTAAGAATTTCATTTAAGATATTTATTGACACTTCTAATTAATCTTACTCTATGCTGAGGTTAAAATACCCAGCCCCGGTTTACTCACTATTTTCACTGGATCACTCGTTTTTTCACTTAATACTTGATTGTATTTCATATCATTATCTTTATGGTTGACACCTTTAGCGCTTTGATCTAATCTTTTTCGTTCAATAATTGTAATATATTTATGAATATTTACCTGCTAAAGGATATTTAATGTTGTTTATGACTTCTGCTATAGCGTACTTTCATCGTTAATGCTTTCTAGATCCCTTAGCTGACAAATGGAAATAGGCAATGAAGCTGATTCAGTAGAGGTGACATAGGAATCTGCATTGTTGAACCAGGAAATAGGTTCTCACCTTTCTGGCTATGCCTTATGGTTAATGTGTATAAATCACAAGATTGGTTGTACAAAATTATAAAACTTCTTTCAGGTAAAACTGTATGTATTTAAACTGTGCATTTAACTTTTTGCCTGGAGTTTCACTTAATAATCATATACAGTTTCCGCTTATTTCCTTCATGAGAGGAGCATGCAGTGTGCACACAGAGTTCTCTGGTCAAGGTAGCAGAAAATTGCAGTCGCCCATTGGACTAAAAGTTTATAGGTGAAACCATGGTGACAGAAATATGCAGGTCTGTGAATGAACAAAAATTAAAGGTAAATTAAGGTTATGAACTTGTATACGCATACCTTAGCATGATGTGTTAGAGATCAGATTGTGCTTGGCCTCATAGAAGACACAGAACTAATACTAAGTCATTGGGGTTGATTTACTAACCTTATAAACACACCACGAACGTGTATACACCTCTGCAGTGTGTTCCCTCCCAGCATGATCTATGGGTGGAATCTAAACACCTTTTGTAGTGTGTACACACCCAGCAGGTGTGTTGTGCAAAGCCCTGAAGGAATTCCAAGGTGATGTTGTGTAAATTAGCTCTATGTTGTGTTGCTTGCGTTGATGAATGCAAGGAATGTAAATGCATGAGCTAACCATTTTTGTCTAAACTGTGAAGCAGCATTATATATGCATCATGTGCATGATTTTTCCATATATGGCATTAGTGGAAATATGCTTTTAGAGACTTTTTGGTTGATAAATACGTTTTGCTGTGTGAAAATCACACACACCTGGTGTGTGTGTGTGTGTGTTTAGGTTAGTAAATCACCCCCATTGTCTTAGTTATGAACCCTTTGTGTCACAGAAGTGCCAGCCTCCCACCGAAGTGCAACCTTCTAGGCATTGGGTCTTCACCAGAGTGGTGTGGCGGTAAGGATGTTGCTATACTAACACCCTGGGGTGCAACTCATGGAGGACCTGGTGATGTCAGTTTGCTAGTTGACAACCAGGAGCAGTCGGAAATCAAAGGACATTAGTGTGGTCAAACAGGCAGGTGGTCAAGGCAGGCAGCAGACAAAAATGTAAACGAGGATGAGTTCTGACTCCAGGAAGCAAATACAAATGCAGTTGTCAAGTAAATAATTACAAATTTAACCTGTTGATCAGGCATTTGGTGGAGGTTTCGTATTCCCTATATAGGTGAAAAATGAGGTTTAGATGTGCAGACTACAGAGCGGTAGTGTTGCAGTGCTAGAAACAATGCACAGATGGCAATGAAGAGCAATTACAGAAATTCTAAACCTCCTACAGACTCTAGTCATATGTGATTTGCAACTCAACCACGGGTGGATTATTACACTGATCACATATTGGTCTGAACTGTTTGGCTTATGATATTAAATTCAGAGCTAGCTCACCTTCTGAAGTATATTATAAAGCAATTTTCATACTTTGAATAGTTTTATCTGCAAGACTTATTACAGCAAGACTCATGGTACCTACACAAGTCTAGCTACATGACTCCTGAACTTTATTAAAGTTTCTTAAGAGTAACAAGCATCTTCATTAATTAAATTGTGATGTTCTGGGAAAAACAGGCAGCCGTTTTGGTTCTACAAATGTAATTAGTGATGATATTAACATCTCCCGGATTAACATGAATAATTCTATTGTGCCTCTTAATACTATTGATTCTTAGTCCCAGGCACCAGAACAGATGCGCAGAGAAACAGACTCTTAATTGACATAGCCCCGCATGTATAAATGTGAGAGTAGGAGCATTCTTGTGGGTTTAAAGCCAAGATTGGACACAGCTAGAGCTGATAATTACTTTTACTTTGTGATAATAGACCCAGCTGTGCATTTAAATACATATCAAACAAAATGCTAAACTAACATCATTTAATCAATATCTAAAGAGGCCAAAATCTCAGCTTAGTAAATAAAGAAACTTTATAAAGTAAGTAATGTCTCAATACATACTCTTAAAACATTGTAGATATGGATTCATTAGATGAGCAAATGAGTATAATACACAGGCATGAGTGAGTTGGTCTGGCTGCACCTTAATTTGCAACAAACTGGGTCAATCTTTCGCAACTGAAAATTTGTTTTAGATTCTGGATTGGCTGCACTAAGTAAACTAATCAGTTTGATCACCTGGTAAAATAATCATTTGGCATATCACTCCCTCTCTTGCTCCCTTCTCATATTTCCCTTCCAACATTAGCCATTACAGTAACTGAATGCAACTATGGGCTTGTGTATGTGGGCATTACTCTGTAAACTGTGTAAAAATCAGTGTATGATTGAATACTAGCATTCAAAATGTTGCAAAATGCTGTATTTGATCTGCTTTGCCTGCAATGAAAATGCAATTTAACATGACCTGCTGCATCCAAAGAAAAGCAGCGCAAAGCAGGTCAAACACAGTCTGAGAACTGTCATCCACACTACACCACTGAAACCAACTGAAATCTGCTGACCTGTGTTTTGATATAGTTTTCAAATGCACCTTGAACATAGGAAAACAATAATCTGCTATATAAGACCTTATACTTATGATGTAACTAGAAGCCTTAAGGATGTGCTGTGTGATTATTTTGGATTCTGAGATAGCTACATCATGATCATGGTGCACCTATAAGGTTGTGTCTTTACTTGAATTCACACTTACCTACTGTCCCATTTGGACATCATGGATGGTTGCGGGGTGCAGATTGGTAAATTATTTTTTTACCTGTCCTATCACAAACCTCTCTTTTTTCTGACATCCTGCATGTCTCATTTTTCTGACATCCTGCATGTCTCATGGTCCAAAGTCAGAACAGGCAGCCAGGAGAAGGGGAAGCTGTGTCCTGAAGGGCTGCAGCGCTAGAGTATCCTATATTTCTATTGTATTATTAGCCAATCTTTAGGTTTCTTAAATCTTTTCATGCCTGGTTGTGTTGAATACCTGCTTTGTCTACTGTGTGATGTGGTTCCTCCTGTTGGCTCATACATCACTGTAGGATACAAAGCATCTTCTTTTACAGACAGTGCTTACTTTAGTTTTGACCCTGTAGTGACAATGTCACTATAAGAATTTGCAAAACACTGATAATTCACAGCTCCTGCTAAAGCAAAAAAAATATATTTGTTTTTTTAAATATTTCCTTAACTTTTTTTGTGCACAACTGGCACAAAATTGACACTTTGTTTTATTAGATTCAACAGTTATTTCACACATAGTCCCAAAGAAAATACGTTTTGAAGGCACTTTCCAATCAATACACTTATGAAAACCTTTATAGCTTTTTGTACATGTCTTCGGAATGGTGTTTAGACTTGATAATGATGTGCAGATTTTATGCTGCATGGTTAAGTAAAGTCTATAGCACATACAATTCTGTAACTAAGTAATGTATAATCCAAAGTTATCTGTTTAAATATATGCAGATATTCCAATACTTGTAGGTTATACAATGGAGAATGTTTGAAGCATGTTATTTTTTTATTTAGATATATGGTTCATGGGTATTGTTTGCTGAAGTTATTCCTGTATGCGGTCTAAAACCTTTTAAAAATGCCTGAACTATACCT
The DNA here is from genome assembly GCF_000935625.1 of Nanorana parkeri. Classification (NCBI taxonomy): domain Eukaryota; kingdom Metazoa; phylum Chordata; class Amphibia; order Anura; family Dicroglossidae; genus Nanorana; species Nanorana parkeri. The sequence goes on along the minus strand of NW_017308177.1, from coordinate 181,384 downwards.
TGTCTATTTAAATGAACTGTAATGGCAGCCAGGTGACACATTTTCTTCCAGAAATTCATGCATGAACTCAAAGTCCATTCCACCAACCTATGAATAAAACATTGTTAATTGTTGGAGCATGTAGCTGTGGCCCATTCAAGAAAATCTTCATGGACACCAGTGGTCATTCATTACATATATGCATATTGTGAGAATTAGCTTCCAATGGTAGCACATTAAGGACGCATCCACTCGCTTATGACTTCTTTTAACAGCTTCCTTGCCCACTTTTATTAAATGAAGGTTCACAAAATAATGTGATTACCCTTGCAGGGGTTTTCAAACACAAAGTACAGTTTTCTTTCTTCATCCAAAATAGCACTTTCAGAGTCCACCGACTTTAGTTGACTGATTACCAAACACTTTTCACCACACAGATTACACACTCCTCAGTCCGCCAGTCACAGACTGCTCCCAGGGTGGAGCTCTCCTGACTCCTGCAGAGAGCGCCTCTGTCACCCAGGTGGAGCCCTGAACCTTACTCAGCATCCTCCTCATAAGGGCTGTGCACAGGTGCACCATCATTTGGTGCTGGTCACCACTAAAGCCCGGACCAGGAATGGAGATTTCATCCCTCCCAGTTCTCTAAGGCCTTGTTCACACCAAGCATGTTCCAGGTGCAGAGCAGTTACAGACTGGATCAAAACTGAGTCCAATGTAGTCCAATGATATTCTGGGCTCTAGTTCACACCCCAGCGTTCAGTTCCAGAGCATGTAAAAAAAACTGCAGCAAGCCCTATTTTACGTGCTCTGGAACGCATGCAAACCCATTGGAACACAATGAAAGCCCGGAACGCATCACAAACGCGGCAAAAATCACAACAAAAATTTGGCAGAAGCTCATGCAGATCTGGTCTCCATTTGGTGTGAACAAGCCCTTAGAAATCTCCCAGTTCCAGGATCCCAGTTTTAATTTAGAAAACCCGGAAATAATTGCAAAGCCAGCTCTTTCCTGGTAAATGTATTTCTGTCTTGGAACTGCTCAGCCCCTCTGGCTGAGAGTCCTGGGTGACCATTTTGCCACTCTACATAGTGGCATTGTACATAACATCTAGGGTCCCTACCTCGCATGCATACATTCAAGTAAATAGGGCCATTTTACACAGGAATCAATTAACCATCCAACTGTCTTTGTGTGGAAGGAAACCAGAGTATCAGCGGGAAACGCACATGAGCACAGGGAGAACATGCACACTTTATGCAGTTAGTGTCTTAGTTGGGATATGAACTGAGCAGCCTAGTGCTAACCACTAAGCCACTGTGTTAATTTTTTTTGATGCACAAAGATGTTTTTGAAAAACAAAGAGAATTACACTAAATAAGGCATTCTGCCTTTTATTAGCTTTTTTTTCACCAGAAATGGTATCCCCTTCTTATACCACAGCAAAGTCCATTCCACCTCTCTCTCAAACTCCTCAAGATTACATGGCCTTTATGCTCTTATCACAAGAGATGGGTCTCTTTCTTTCCAGATTCAGCAGAACGATGGCTGACATTGAAGAAACCGACACCGTTTTATCTCATTGAGATAAAACAGCTTCCAATCAGGCAACAGGATATCTGCTACCACACTACAATGAAAGAAAACCTGCCAAATGTTGTAAGAAGCAATTACAAGCAAGGGAAAGGGGACACATTAAAAAGATTAGCTAGCTGGAGGGATGGGTAGAAAATAAATGTGTCACGGTTAAAGTTTCATATCATTATCTTGGACTTACCAAGATCTTCCCCATCTTCCCTTCTTCAGTTTTGGTATGGAGTGGTGACACAGCATTGTAGTGGTTTAGTTGTCTGTATTGAGTTTATTCTTTGCATAATCCAGTATAAGTTACTGGTCCCTTTAAGCTCATACTTATCCAGGTGCCTTCAAAGTTGAATGGCTGCATCCTGTTGTTTTCATTGATGTCTACATTCTGTTGAGGAGATTCTCCTCACTTTCTGTCCTGAGGACCATAGTGGAAGTGAATGTAATTATTCCAAACAGGAACACAACACAAATAAAAACCTGATAGAGGTTATAACCCTTCCTACTTTATTCCAAATCTAAAAATATTTTTTTTCCTGAAGGTTCACATGAGATGGAATCTGTAAAGATGAAAATATTTAAGTTGCCATTACTAGAATTAGTATTAAAGATAATGAAGTTGTCATTCTTATCCTAGTATTAATACCTAGCGCAGCCTATCTCAACCTTTTACCCCAGTGATATACTTAATTTTTAGGTCTCAGGGAACCCCAGCTAAAAATGATTATATGAGCGACTCACATTACATTAGCATGAGTTGCATTACAAGCAAATTGTAAATATAATAAAAGAATAGAGGACATGGCTTCCCACTAGTATTTGGCACCCTGGGTGAATAATTTGTAATGCCCTCATGCCTCTACGAATAATTTTTAGTAAATATTAACTAAATATAGCTGGAAAAACAGACAATGACAAAAGAGGGTTGTCCCCTTATATTGATGGTCAGTGTAGCACAACCTTACATTAGTGGTCAGTGAGGTACCCCTTATATTGATGTTGAGTGAAAAAGGACACCCTTACATTGGTGGTAAGTTATAAAAGGTGTCTCTTAACATTATTAATTATTATTATTATAAGTAGTGCCCCCTTGCACTAATGGTCAGTGAGAGGAACACCCCTTATATTGGTGGTTCATGGTAGGAAGAATGCCCCTTTCATTGGTAGTCATTTGGAAAAATGCCGATCATTGGTGTCATTCGATACTTTTCTGAGAGTTAAGAGAGATTCCACTGGTCCCATGGCACTGCCTCTGCAAAGCGACATCACCCTGGAATTATGTATAAGGGGTTGTTGCACCACTACTCAAAGAATACCTAGCAACCACTAGAGAAACCCAAGAATTCTACAGAGCACTGGTTATGAAAGGCTGATTATGAGTCACAGACCTGGAGGAGGCATGCATAACTGGAATTGGGCCTTTACAAATGTTCTGGCTACATGCTTTTTCCAGATCAATGATTCACTGTGTGGTGAAACTATGATCCACATATTCTGGAGCTGCATCTTTAAAGTCAGTAATGAAAGTTATCATATGTCTATCCTCACCAATCTGTTTTAAAAAGAGAAGTAAAGCCAAACCTTCTTTTTGGCTTTTACTTCTCTTTTGGGTTACAGGAGTACATTTACTACTCCTGTGTACCAAACTCAGCATATACAGTATTGGGCTACTTCATAATATATGCTAATACCGCAGAGCTGCACTGCAGGCAGGACGGATCTCAACAATATTGCCTCTCTAGAGCCAGAACCAGCTGTGCCCACCCCCTTTTCTAACTGTCTCTCCAATGACTGCTGGAGTAATAGAGAGCGGAGGGGGAATCCCTGCAGGGGGCAGTGACTGTCAGTGTGAAACTGTGAGCTTAGCAATCAGTGGTTTGTGATCACCCAGCTCTCATAGAGTTGAAGTGTGGCACCTGCAGTGTCCCACGTCGCCTCTAAGTGTTGGGAAGAGAATATCTTACTTGCCCAGTACTTCTCATTTAAGTATAGTCCTTTTTTTTTTACCAATCATCCGACTTCTGAGAAATCTGCTGGTTAAATAAACATGCTTCCTATATTGCTTGCCAGTTAGACCCAACAAGATAGCAAGCAAGCATATGCTCCCATAAGATAGACCAACACATCAGTCTTGATAACCAAGGACTATGATAAGTATAGGCAGTGGCTCTAATGACCTACAATCTACAATTTGTACATTATGCATTTTGAAAGCTGTATAAATGGCCATGCTAAGATGTCAGCCGGAAGCAGTAACAATTACCTTAGTGAGAACCTAATTCATCATGTTTAAATCTCTACATTTGTGAACCCTAAGGAGATGTTAAAATCATGATTTTGTCACCTAGGTTCATCAATAACTTCCAGTGCTAATGGACATTATTGGTAATTAACAAGTGAATGCAGAAAAGCATTAAATATAAATCTTTAAATCTGTTCTCCTTATACTGGATAAATAGTGTTTCTTTCCAGAACATAAAATAAAGCTGGATTTTGCTCTCTTATAATTTTGCTTTGAAATATGAAATATTTGGCAGTGCCTTATGCTTTTTCAAGTGATAATAATGTAATTACCATGCTTTAAAGTTGTGCTGCTGTATTTCTCTGTTTTTATTTTAGATATGCTTCCAAATTTCAGTATAAATATTTTTTTGAAGCAGCAACCAAACCTTCAGAAGCTTAGATGTACCTCTTCTTGAAGCAAGTACTGTCAGCTCTCTTATCATCATCTTTATCCATGGCAGCACAGTCACCAGCAAAAGCCACAATATTAGATTCCTGAAAATGATTACTACTGTATATACTAGGATCTTTAGCAATAGCAAACCAAGGGGGCGAAGGGAGTTAGAACCTCCTGTATTGCTTCATAATGTTTTATTATTTAATATTTCCTAGGTTGAATAAAAAAAAAAGGCATTTGAACAAAGTTGCTAGATGTAGATACATACGGAATACTTGTGATCTATTTAAAACTTTTTTTTTTCTAATTCTGAATAAAGTGGGGAAGGTTTAGAACCTCTGTCAGATTTGTAGAGCTGCCTTGTTTCCCATAGGGCAGATTAACCCTTACTTTTTCTCATGGGAGTCACAAGGATAAAAAGTGACAGAGAAAGGGACAGCAACAAATGCACAGAATAGGAAGGGTTGGAACATCTGTCAGGTATTTATTGCTCTGTGTTTTCCAGTCACATTGACACCTGCACAAGACAGGAAGTGAGGAGACATCTCCCAATTGAGTAGTAAACTATGTCAGCAGCACACCATAGTAAAATCTTTAAGAAGTGATAATTTTATTGATGTACACATATTTTGTCACATAGCAACATTTTGCGGCTACTCAGGGTCCCTTCATCAGGCATGACATGCCTGATGAAGGGACTCTGAGTGGCCCCGAAACATTGATACATGACAAGATGTGTGCGCATCAATAAAATGATCACGGTGGGCTGGTGACATACTTTACTACTTGAATTTAAAGCGGCGCAATTCTTATTTTCTTCCACAAACACTATTGAAAATTAGATACTTTAAAACCCTACAACCTAAGTACACAGTCGCTAGCCGGAGACACCTCTGTGATGTACTTGTTAGCCTAATTTAAAAAAAAATATTTGGCAGCAGGAGGTGAGTGTAAACTTTTCTGTGGATAAATTATTTGGAACATGCTTCTTCTTGACTTGTATACTTTTATTTAGTTTTTTCACTTACAGCAAGTAATGCCTTTGTGGAAGTTGGGAGTACATAAGCAAAACAGTTAAATACCATATATATATATATACCTTGTTTGTTGTGCTTGAGTTGCTAGGAGAATTTGGCAGCACAGTGGCTTAGTGATTAGCGCTTCTACTTTACAATACAGCACCACCTTGCAGGTTCCTGGTTAGGACACTATCTGTATGGAGTTTGTATGTTCTCCCTGTGTTTGTGTGGGTTTCTTCCCATACTTCAAAGACATGCTGGTAAGTTAGTTGATTAAATCAGCCCTAGTCTATGTAATATCAGGACCTTAGATTGTAAGCTCCATGAGGGTAGGGACTAATGTGTAGGATGTAAAATGTTAATTTTGTAAATTGTCAGTGCTATATACTGTAAATACTATAACAATAAACAAATATACACGTTTTAGTTTAAAGTGGACAGCACCGTTAAATTATTTAATACAGTTAAGGATTTCGTCTATTTATGCTTAAATCTCCACAATAAGGACATTTGAGATACTAACAGGTCTATTTACTAAAGGGTGAAGGGTTTGAAGAAGGCAGAACAAGGGAACAATCTAGGCCAAAATAGCTGATTTGGGTAAATTGTATATCGTTCACTTCTGCTGCCTTCTCCAAACCCTTCACCCTTTAGTGAATAGACCTGTACATCATTGCATCTTTGCCCCAACAAGTTATACACATCTTTTCTGCCAGCTATAAGTTGTATCTGGTCAGTAGAGAACCCCCCTGGTCACCTCACCAGAGAACTTGTCATTTTCACACTCACTAAAAATATAAGATATATTGTTGAATGTCACCGACTGCAATGCAGTGTTTGAGTCAGTGAAAGCTGCTTAGTTTGATGGATGATAATATACTGGAGGTTGAGCACACAATAAACAGCAGTACTATGTTATTAGAGCATCAAATAGAAGTCAGGAACAGAAATAATTCCAAACTGTTATACAGAGGTATTTGGTGCACCTTGTTAATGCTTACTGAATCCACCAACCTTTGAATATGTACTGTGTATAAAGATTTGCATATATGCTGTTATTATGTTACTGCATTTCATAGTAATATCTGCAACAACTGACTAAAATGCATTTAAACAATTTGTGAATTTTTGTTTTTTTTAACTGAACTAATACGATGTCTATATCTGAAGATGTCAAAACTGTTCTGAGCAAGTGTAAATTACTGCATTAAGAACATTGTTATTATTATTTAACACGATTTCTATAGCAAAATAAAGGGAAACAGTACAGTTACAATGCAATTTATGACAAGAGAGTTAGGCGAATCCTCTCACAAACTAATTAGAAGGAATAGCTACTGTTGCTTTAAACTGCATTGCATGGAATTCCTAGCCAGTATTCTTGACAAGAATTCAAGACAGAAGTATGAACATATATGCAAACAATTTGTGTCATCCTTATTCAAGTCTTAAAGAAATAGTTTTTTTTTGCTTTTAATGCGTTAAAAGCATCAGTACAGAATACAGAGGATTCAATCTATAGCAAAATTTTAAAGCCATGTGAGGTTCTTTATCATGCTAGGAGTCTGTTCATTGAAAAGGAATTGGATAGGAAGCGCTAAATGTAAACATAAATGTATTGTATAGGTATGGATATAGATATAAACATAAGTGTACCGTATATACTCGAGTATAAGCCGTCCTGAATATAAGCCGAGGTACCTAATTTTACCAAAAAAAACTGGGAAAAAGTATTGACTCAAATATAAGCCGAGGGTGGGAAATGAGGCAGCTACTGGTAGATAGATATGAATTGCAGTGACGCGACGCTCGGCGAGGTAAGTAAGAAGAAACCTGCCGCTGACTCGAGTATAAGCCGAGAGCGGCACTTTTCAGCCAAAAAAATGGGCTGAAAATCTCGGGTTATACTCGAGTATATACGGTACTTAATGTTGACTTTTGCCAGGAATTTTCTTTTGTTAAAATAATATATATTATATAAGAATGTGTCAATGAATATGTTTAGATAAATTTCAATTCTATCTACAGTATATGAAGGTGTCATATTTGTCTATTATTAGTGAATGTTGTGTTTCCAAGATCAATACTAAAACCAAGATAAATACAGCATAATAGATAAGCGTAAACTATAACACCAATCATATATTTTCAGGCTAATTTTATACATGATTCTGTTATAACCTCTTAGTAAAAACGGTCTATATCCTAGACGCCTAAACTGCAGCAGCCCAAATCAATTCTTTAATCGTTATCTAAATGTACAGTTGGGAACCTCAATCACTCCCACCTTCCTTCCAGCATGTTGCTGGAAAATCTCTGGGGCAGCACTTGCCGCTTAAACTGCACTGTATTTCAATTCTCCTTTCAATCTTTATCTGTGTTAATACATGCATGCTGTACCTGGAGCTTGGTTTTGATAATTTCTAATGAAAATGAGAAGCATAGGACCCACACCTATACATCACTGGTTGTTTCTTTGGGGCTTGCACCACTGCTAAAAACACTTGGTAGTGTAAAGAGAAAAAAATGGTGTACAATGTGCACTAAGCCACCACAATTACATTTCACTTCAACTTTGTCATATTAATTTAAAATTTCCAGCTGACTTCTGGTTCTGGCGCCCGATGCTATAGACGAGCGCACCGGAGCTCCGTCCCGCTATGCGCATAAAACTGCACAAATGGACCGTCTCACACACCCGGCCAGCCTCACACAGCCTGCCGCTCACTCCCCGAGGATGGACAAGTACCTCGACCGCCAACCGCAAGCCCGCAGAGCGCTCTCAGGTCGCTCCGCTGATGGAGGGGACACAACAGATGCAGCCAATATGGCCGCCGAAGACATGCTGCAGGAGAGTGACACAGGCACAACGGATGGTGAGTTAACCCCTGCATCCACGGCCACAACGGCCATAGACTATGCCTTAATAGCCTCAGAGGTGAGCAAACACCTGAAAACAGATATTGCAGCCATAATTGCTGACACGTTACAACTCCACCTGGGCAAAATGAATGCTGCCATAGAAACTCAGAGTAAAAGCATACAAGCCATCGAACAGCGCATAAGTATTATTGAGGATGACGCTACAGATTCTCACCGCGCTTATTGCGATATGGCAAAGTGCATACATACTCTGCAGGAGAAGGTGGATGACTTGGAAAATCGATCCAGGTGCAATAATTTGAGAGTGATTGGCATACCGGAGACTGTGAAACCGATTGACCTCCGTGCCTTCTGTGCCAATACCATACCCAAGGCTTTGGGTTTACCCGCAACCTGCAAGGTTGAGAGGGTGCACAGACTAGGCCCACCCAGAGATGACACCAAACCAAGGCCTGTAATAGTGCGCTACCTTGATTATTATGATAAACAAAGTATTTTCCAAGCCTATCGCTCTCAACGCAACCTTGCAGTGGAGGGTCTTAAGTTACTACTTTTCGCGGATTACTCCATGGAAACATCTAAAAATACATCCATGACGTATGCCAAGCTCTGGTTCGTCATCGCATAAGATTTGTGCTCCAGTACCCTGCAGTGCTTCGCTTCTCTACGGAAGATGGCAAGGCTTGGCGTTTCACTTCCGCAGCTCAAGCGCAACGATTCCTCGACTCCTGGGGGAATTTCTCGTCAGCCTCCCCGTCAAAGAGTCCTCCTCGCAAGAAGAGGATATGAAGGATCATGGGGCGGGATCGTATCTCCTTCTTCTTCTACCCACTGTGGGGCTGGTGTTGGATGTGGCGCAGATGCTCCGGGCCTATTTGATGCCTCTCTGCAGGTATTTTCCGTCCATATGTTTTGTTGTTTACATGGCTCTTCTAGGCACGAAGGACTAACTCATATCCAAGATGGCGGGATGGTGCGTTTTCCACACTTTCGGTTCAAGTAAGTCTTTTTTTTTCTCTTTTGTTGTATTTTTGTTTTCTCAGTTCTCACACCAACACAATCGAGTCTCGCTGTATCTTCCTCTCCATATCGTGACCTCTCATGTCTGGAGACATGTTCCCCTTTATTGTAGCTCTTCACACGCTTCCTCTACACCCCCAGTTGTTCATCAAGCTACTACGCTACAGGGTGTCCGCGGGAGCATTGGGACACCCGTGAACACCCAGACTTACATAGGGCATTTAACACACGACATCTCCTCACTTCCGCCACGGATGCTTTGGGAACCGCCCTGAACATAGTGACTTGGAACGTCTTTTGGGAATAAGGCAGGTAGACTTCTAGCGAATCTGGCTCGGCGCGGACGCCCCAACTCGCATATACTGCATCTGGTGGATGAAGGAGGGGTGGTCCACTCAGATCCGGTGTCGGTGGGCAATATCTTTAGCAAGTTTTACCAAACTTTATATGGCCATGAACAGGATGACTTACCCGCCGCAGCAAAATTCCTTGATTCTCTTGCACTACCTTCCCTTTCTGCAGAGGACCTGGAGATACTTAATGGCGACATCACTATGACGGAAGTCCTGGAAGTCATTAAACTCTCTCCCCCATCCAAGGCCCCTGGGCCGGACGGTTACACCGCAGAATTTTAGAGGCTGATGTCTGCGGACATAACCCCTACCTTAGAAGCCCTGTATCGAGACATAATGGCCTCCCGGTCATACCCTCCCACTTTTAATGACGCAGGCTCATACTGTCCCATCTCTTTACTAAATCTAGACGCCAAGATGCTGTCTAAAATATTGGCTAACAGACTTGCGGCCGTGCTGCCGAAGTTGATATCTGCTGATCAGGTGGGTTTTGTGACAGGTCGATCAGCAGTCTCTAATATTTGTAAAATACTTATGGTTTTAGAAAGTCACCGGGTAAACAGACCTCCCTCACATCCTATGGCCCTTTTATCATTGGATGCAGAGAAGGCCTTTGATAATGTAAATTGGCAATGGCTAGCCATGGTCATGCAACGTATGGGTTTCTCAGGCGCATTTTTGGGTTTTGTAAGTACTATCTATACCTCTCCTCAGGCCCGCATACTTACCTACTCTGCTATATCACGCCCCTTTGCATTACATAAGGGGACTAGGCAGGGGTGTCCGTTGTCCCCCTTGCTTTTTAATTTGGCCCTGGAACCACTCTCCCGAGCACTTTCATCCTCGTCGGCCTTTCAGGGATGTTCTATGGGATCACGGGAGGTGAAACTAGCCCTTTTTGCAGACGACATTATTTTAGTGCTGTCAGACCCTGCCTCCCATGTGCCTGTCGTCTTAAAACTGATTACGCATTACGGCTCGTTCTCGGGGTTAAAAATCAATTGCAGCAAGAGTGAACTCTTACCACTATCTCCGGGTTCCACTCTAGATACATCACACTGGCCGCCTGAGTTCTCCATACAGATACAAAGGCACTCCATCACATACTTAGGTGTTAAGATATCCAGCAGGGCCACGGACCTGTATCATCTCAATTATACCCCCTTATTTAGAAGAATCACACAAGAGCTACAGAGGTGGCGAGAACTCCCTTTGTCCATTCTAGGTAGATGCCATTTGATACGCATGATCAGCTTCGCGCGACTATTATATCCCATGCAGACGATACCCCTCCTCATCAAACACATCGATGTTAGCACGCTATACAAAGCTTTTTCGAATTTTATATGGAGAGGGAAACGTCCCCGTATAGCGCTGCGCAAACTCCAAAGACCCAAATCTCTACTAGGGGCAAACATGCCCGATGTTAGACTGTATAACTTGGCGAGCCTCTTTAGACATGCAAGGGACTGGATAAATGACACTGCTCATTTTACCGACACAGAGCTGGAACAGAATACGGTTTCTCCATGGTCCTTATCTGGTATCCTTCACACACCATGGAAGGCCCTTCCCACATACATTAAAACCAATATCCTCCTGAGAGACACCATAATAGCCTGGAGAGAAGTCCGGAAGCTGTACAAAATCCCCGGGGTGATTTCCCCCCTGATGCCTATCATGTCTTCCCCGGCATTTGCTCCAGGTAGGGACTCCATTGTATTCTGGTGCTGGAAACAGAAAGGTATAAACATTTTTAAGGACTTATTGTCGCCCCAGGGTATATGCAAATCATTCAGGGACTTACAAATTACTTATGGGATCTCGGGACACCATTTTTTACAATACGCACAAGTGAGTCAGTTTATCCGCATTAACCTCCCGACCCCGTGGTCCATGGTGTCGCACACGTCCTTTTATAGGCTCTTGGATTCACCGACCCAGAAGGTCTCACTCTCCACCCTCTTGGCAGACATCAGGACATCTGTAAGCCCTGACTCCCCCTCCGTGTTTCCTAACCATGTCCAAAGGTGGGCGAAATTCCTCCAGTTACCGGTGGAGGAAACAGATCATTTGTTACTTCACGGATGGCTCTCGCTTAGGAAAGCTATCATATCCGAAACTTGGAGGGAGATTCAGTTCAAGCTGATTCATAGAGCATTCTATGCTTTTAATTTGAGATATACATGTACCCCTACACATTGGCTGACTGCCTGCCCTAAATGCCAGGCCCAGTACCCAGATCTGGACCACTTGATATGGTTGTGCCCCAAGATCCACCATTTCTGGTCTACGGTCCTGTCTTATATGTCCACTCATGCGGGGAATCCGAGGTCATGCACACCGGTCACATGTTTGTTCCATTCTCTACCCGTTTCCCCCCCCCCCCACAGACACCGTTAGAAGCCTCTCCAGGTGGGAACATCTATGTCTGCTGGCGGCAAAGAAGACCATCCTGATAAACTGGTTAATACCTGCCCCCCCTTCTTTAGATGCATTGAAAGATCTCCTTCACAAGTTCATGGCACTTGACAAATTAGAGGCCCAAGCCACCCATGAACACACGTCCAAATTCTTTACCACCTAGTCCACATTCTTGGGGACAGAATTACCGATGAGACAATTGAAAGATCTAATGTCGTTATTCCAATACACGAAGTGGTATCTAGAGTCCCTTGGATTCAGTCCCTTGGATGTTCTTTAGGGCTCACGGGGTGGGATACAAATGAGTGGTCCCGGGCAGGTCCTGTCTTTTCTTGTCTTTGCTTATATTGTATTTTTTATTTTGTTTTATTTTACTAATTTTACTAAATCTACTAAATCTATGCCTTATGTCTCCGATTTCTCTGAAACGCGGTAAAGATCGCATGGCAATGATATTCTTAGGGGGTGTAAACATTCCTTTATAGCCAAGGATGGGGAATTGCAACTAGTTTTAATACGATTGTGTTGGGTACTGGTTAATTCAAGACTTATATATATAGACAGTTATAGACATATGTATAAGACATGTGCTAGGATGTTTGATGTTCACTTTCTGCCATGTTCTGTTGCGCCCACTCAGGGGGCTATACTTGTATTGCAACTTATGTATTATATACCAATAAAAATGATTTGCTAAAAAAAAAAAAAAAACCCCCCTACATTTTATTTTAATAAATATACCAGTCCCTGCTAAAATAGAAAAACAGCCCTCACTGTAATGCTTACCCTATCTTCATGCTGCCCCCTGCAGACACACCACACTGTGCTCTTTAGGCCACTTAGGGACTCTTCATCAAGACACCCTGGGCTCACAGAAGAATGATGCAGAGAATACATCTTAGGTAATAGATATTAAACCGTTTAAATTATTTGAACAAATAAAATTAAATAGACCAAAAACCAGCAGCTTTGTTCAGTCACTGATTGAACTACCACCACAGCAGCCCATATGGCTGCTATGTGGTCTGAACCAGGGAGGGGGCCTGGTTGGTGCCATAGGATCGATGGATAGCTTTGCTGTTAAATCATGCCCCATTCAAACCTCTGTCAGTGTGGACTCACAGATGCTGTGACATCTCAATCGACAGAGGAAGGCTTCCACTGCTCACTTCCTATGCCAGATCTTTGATTACAAGTGACAGCACCAAATGGCTTTGCTATCATTGCATCTAAATTGCATCTATGGGTTTGCACTGATGAAGGTCTGAATGGGGCATGATTTATAGTACTTTTCCAGTATAAATGTCTCCCCTGTCCACCCTCCCTCCTACCCCTCCTCTATCTAGTCACTGGATTTGAAAAAAAAAATCCCTATCTAAAATCCCTTCTTTAATTACCTTAAGCTGTGGTTACATGCCACTGCAACCCCAAGTCTTCTCCTTTGTTTTTTTCCTGCTTGGGTCCTTCTTCCAAATCAGTGCCTGCATGACATGGACACTTTCCATTGGATGTCCATTGGCCAGGGTCCTCTCAGGATCAAGAAGAAGACTGACATCAGTGGATGGGAATGAGGGGCACCAGTAATCTCAGTCACCATCTCACTGCTGGTCTCACGGTTACCTTGCCCAGAAGCGCCACAGGCAGAGAGGGACCTGATGAGAATACTTAGATGAGTATATTTGACTTTACAAGGTAATGGTTGAAAAACGCCTGGTAGGGTGGGTTAGAGGTGGTTTGTAGACGTGCACAGCATAGAAATTTGTTTCAGATAAAAATGAATGAAAAGTTTGATGAAACAAATACTGATGCTGTTTGGGATTCAGAGGCAACAAACCTCTGAATCTGAAAGTGCACATTTAAAAAAGAGAAAGCATGGTGGCCATATTGGCCATCCGCTCGTTCGCTGCCATCTTGGAGGACATGACACCAACTAATTGCTATATGCCTGAATATATTTTTCGTATATTTGGGCATATAATAATGTGTTATTTCAGATTCGGACGAACCACAAAATCCACAGGATTTCATGATTCAGCAAGTTCGTCCAAATCCGAATGCACATCTTTATTAGATAGTAGGAAGGGGAGGTACAACATTGTTTTTGCCTCAAGTAGCAATTTAATAATAGAGGCACCACTGATTCTCTTGCCTGTAGCTGAAATTTTACTGCATCTTTTTCATTTGGAGAACTAGACAAAGCAGGTCATGTTCCTCCTGAGCAGCGGCTGCATGTTTTTTTTCTATTAGGGCCCATTCATACTGTTGTATTGCGTTAATGCGTAATGTAAATTATGTTACATGCATTGCATTAAAAAAGAACTATAGCCAAACCTTTTTTTTGGCTTTAGTCCACTTTTGGGAGGTACAATTACTCAGCATCTAGTGGGCCACAGCTACACTGCAGTTGGTAAACATCATGACAATATTGTTAGGATCCAGTCCACTGCCTGATTGACAGCTGGCTTTGCCTCTCAAGAGCCAGAGCCAGCTGTGCCCACCCCCTCCCTGCCTGTCCCTCCAGTGAGCACTGAAGGGGGAAGCCATGAGCTGAGTGATCATCAGTGGTTACATGATTAATCAGCTCTCAGTATTTAGAGCTGGCATATGACAGCTGCAGTGTCACAAGCAGATCTAAGTATTGGGACTGCCTAATGCTCCTAATGGGAGCATGCTCATCTCTAAACCACAAAAAAAGAAGTAAATGTACTATTTTTGTAACTCTGCACATTACAACACACAATAGTGAGGTATGTGTTTTTTGCTGCAAGATGCAACCAGTTGGCAAGGTGCATTGGCGTGCCTTTCAGAATGAATGCTACCGCATCATACCAATGCAACACATCACACCAAATGCATTACACCAACGTATGATGATCGTATGAATGTGTCCTTAAGGTAACGGAAATAACTGCTAATACTAGTAGAATAGTATCACATGCTGTTTGTTTACTGTTACACACTGTCCCTCTTGCATATGCCATGCTGTTTATCACATTTTTGGCAATGTAGTGCACCACAACACACGGTAGTGTGTTAGCATGTGTTGTGTTGTACTGTAACACGTGTATTGGAGCTGAGTTGCCTTGGTTTGGAGTACCATTCAAACGAGTGGCAATGCAATGTGCATGTAACGTGTGTTATGTGTTTTGTCATCTTACCCCACTGCACTGTGCTCCAAGTGTGAGAATGGGTTCTTAAACAATGTACACTTTGTGGTAACATGTTACTTGCATTAACACACTACAGTGTCATTTATTATAGCTGGTACTAATTATCTATTGTATGTAGTTTCCATCATATAGTAACAAATGACAATAAATCTATGATAAAAATAGCTTAGATGTAGGGACCCTGCACTATGCTGTTGTATCTCTAATTAAATGAAGTATATTTGCAGCTAGGATGTGACCAGCCTAAGCTTTGATTAGATCTGGTTCTCTTAAGTTCAGTGTGTTTATTGTGCCTGCCTGTTAAATAGATTTGTGATGGTTGCCATGGTTTGAATGTATAGTTATGACTTTATTCATGGTATATATTCCTGTCATGTTTATTGATTGCGGACTATGGTAGCAAAGTAGAAAATCAAAAGTACCTTGTTTACACAAAACATTTTGTCAGTGCAATTATTATGTAGTTAGGTCTGGATATTAAACAAATGGTTCTTTGCTCATAAATGACCACCAACTGCTCTCACCTCTATGTGAGATTGGCAACATATTTATAATGACATTTTAAAACTGCCATTAAGGAGACTAAGCAAGCTGTTCATATCATATCTGAAGGAAACATTACCTTTCTTATCTTGTGGAAAAGGGCAGACTTGCAATATATAGAGGAGCTGGAGGAAATGGACCAAGATGGTATAAAAAAAAAAAAATATTAAAAGGACAAGTAAACGTATGTGCTGACATATGGCAGCCCCACTACTGCTCTGTATTTTGAAGCATGCCTTTGATATTCCATGACTTATGTCACTGCTAATATAAATTGGCATACACATTTCTGATTGCTTGTCTACTCTATGCTGTTTTTCAAGCATAAGACAGAGTGTTGGCACAATGAAACTTCTTTAGAGCTAAGGTTATTTTTAAACTTTGCCACACTTAGCAAATTGTAATTAGTTTATTTGCAGTTAATCCTAATCAAATCACAACAGCTGAAATTTCAAATCATGAGTGCACTAGTTGCTGAAATGTGATCCTTATTATTACTCTAAAGTGACAGTTATTTTTAATTAAGCCCAATGAGTTTTGAAAATTAAAGTTACATGGCTGAAAAAAAAGATCCACCTCTATGTGGCAAATTAATGAGCCTTTATATATATTACTTGCAGTTGTGAAACCATAATAAATGCACTAGTGTTGATTAAATCAGCGTTTTCACAGCAAACTAATCAAGCAATACAAATTGGAGCTAGACTTCCTTGGATAAAGCAGCAATATAGGATAGAACACTAAAGAAACCAATGGGCAGCTATACAGAAAGGCTTATACAAAAGAGCTGCAGCTTGTATAAGAGCAGTGTGCACAGAAAACCTTTACAAACATGTAACAAAGCTTTCTTAAGATACACCTGATATTAAGGTATCGGGTGTCTGAAAAAGTTTAACCCTTTCATTAATGAATGCCTCTGTAGTAAGGGCATCCATTAATGAATGTTAAAAGCTGATTCTCAGCGGTTAGCAGCCCTCTAAAGCAGCAAATAACTCGTCACGTACAGTGTACGTGAGGAGTCATTTGGTCCCTTTGTGTCTGGACGTACAGTGTACGTCTCCCGTCACAAAGGGGTTAAAGCGCTTTTCAGTTCCAGTTTGAGCAAGTTAAAAGCCTTATCAGAGCAAATATTACTTCCCCCCAAACTTTTTACAGATAATTATGTTTTTGCAGTTTTAAACCCTGGCATGCATTCCAAAAACCACCAATTTAATTTAAAGCAGAACTCTGGGCAAAAATATTATTAACTCTTGCAGTGGGGCTACCACTTCACTGCAAGGGTTAACAGCTTGTTTGTGTCTAGGGCTGTTAGACTGGTCCTTCCAGAGCGGAGTTTCTGTTAAGATGCCCATCTGTTAAGTCATCGAGAGATGACTGCCGAACGGGCCGGTGTGCGCACGCGCACACTGCCCGTTCAGCATTGCATTCAGCGGAAGCCCGCCCCTCAGGGGGGCGGGCTTGCGATGATCGCAAGTACGATCTGCCTGTCCAAGATGGGCAGATCGTACATTTTTTAAATTACTTTACAACCCTCGCAAGACAAAAGTCTTGCGAGGGTTGTAAAGTGTATGAGCACCTTTTAGACTGGTCCTTCCAGTGTTTCTCCTGCTCCGCTGCAGCGGTCTAGGGATCCTCAAGTCATCACGTCCAATGCACTGTACAGAGGATGCCGAGGGACACACTATCGCTGCAGCAAAAGAGGAGGGAGGCTGGAGGAATGGCTGACAGCTCTGAGAATCGGGTAAGTATAACTCTTTTTATTTTGAGACCTGGACACACACGAGCAGTTAACCCTTGCAGTGAGTTGGTAGCAATAATATTTTTGAACAGAATTTGACTTAAGCAGTCTTTACTTTACAGTTTAGGTCTGCTTTAACCACAACAAAAGTTTGAAGCTCTGCTGAAATGTGCTGTATTATCTTTTTAACATCAAAGGTTATTATAGGTAACATAAAAAGTTGTTTCAAGTGTACTTTAAATGCAAGATGCTTATATAGACATCTTTTTATTTATGTTGGCATGGCAGCTTTGATGTTCAGTCAGTCAGTTTATGCCTGAGTAGAGATTTTTAAAGTTTCTGAATAAATCCATTAATCTTTCTACTTCTCCATCATTCTCAGCTTTTTTAAGTGTACAGTAAGTGCCACATGGTGCAGCCACATAGCAATGAGCAGCAATCACTCTGCTTTCCTCCAATGATACCTTAAAGGATCAGTCCACTTAGTTTCAGATATGGTATGCTGAACAGTTAAAGGCTAAGTTCACCTTTTGGACCATGTTTTATATTACACCCATATATTTTGATCCCCCTTTAAAGATTTTAGTTTATTTTTAATTGAATTGCAAAGATTATAGGTCACATTTTATAGGGGTGTGTAGACTTTTTATATCCACTGTATACATTGTAATATTTATTCACTTTACCACAATATTATTTTATGGGTTCAGCTCCCATCAATACATTTCAAACCCTGATCAATCTCTGACTCCGGAAATGTGTTGGCTTTTTGTTTGGAAGATATCTCACTGTTCTAATAAAAGTTAATTTGGACTTGGGTTTTGGCACTCCAATCCCATTTCCCCAATGAGCAACTAATTGGCCTAATGCACAAAATACTGCACATTAACGCATGTGCAGTAATGCAATGCAACGGAACAGACAGGTTGAGGGGGCCCTATCGGTTGGATTTGGGTGGATTGATTTGCAACAATTCTGTTATTTCAAAATAGTGTTTTATTACAGTAGCATAAGCCAGATTATGTTCCATACAGATACTGAACATACAGTACAGCTACTTTCTGAGCTTAACTAAGCGTTTCTTCATTGTTATATTTCCACATCATGGGAAGCTCTTAAGTCTCTACCTTACAATTTTGAAACACAAGATAATATGTTTCCGGACATGCATTGATTTTTGTTTTATGTCTTTTAGCTTTTTACAAAGATGATCACTTCTGAGTTTGGTTTTCTCTTTCAAAGTAAGTGAAGTATTGCTGAAAAGGAAGCCAATCCAGGATGACAGCTGAGACAAAGGGGCGACATTTACACGGTATCAGAAGACAAAGAATCATCTGCTGAGCTGACAAGAGACCAAAAGCACATCTTCACATTTTACATTGGTGAGTCAGGCATTGTATTTCTTAATATCTTCAAAGGCTCTGATAAGGCTGTGTATCTTAATGGATGTAAAAAATGTCAAGCAGAAAGCAACATGAAACAGATGTGCTTCTCCTTCTTAACCTCTGTCTCTGCCACAAACAAGAAAAGCTTTTCACATCTGTGAAGTAATTGAATTTCCAAGAAGCCCTGGCATAGCTGCCTTTACTTGGTTGTCCCAATTTCTCACCTTGAATTAAGAATTTTTATTTTTATTTTCTGCCATTCTTTAAAGCGGGTCCAAATTCTGCCAATGCATCCCTCTGTGTATGATGATTAATAATAACATAGATAATAATAATTAATAATACACCTGACATAGACATGTCAGGTGTAAAATGCTGTGATTCTGAAATACTTACACTTGCAGAGCATTCACTTCCTGCTTTGATAGGGCAAAATTACTTCAGTTTGCCAAAACAATCACACTGGGATTGCCTTGTCATCAGCAGAGCATTGCTGGGAAATCTCATCTGTAGGGGGAAGAAAAGATAAATAAGGTATGCAAAGAATACAAAGCCAGCAATTTGCTATAAGTATGTTTTTGTAGATTGTCATTACTAAACATTTATTTAACTTCTGTGGCTGGAAATGTCTACATGAACATAATTTTATTAAAGTTATTTTTGTATTGGGGTTCACTTTTTACTTGTGTGGCTCTGTAAGAAAAGCCTGTTAATAGATAATTTTTGAAAAAAGCTTGCAGTCTGTCACTGTCTGGTGCATGTGTTTAAAGACTGACTAAGTCAAGCAGCAATCTTCTGGCCAGTCAGAAACTTGCTGACCTGAAAAAGGAGATAAAGGGATTTGCTCAGGCGGGCTAGGTGGTCATAGTTCTGGAGAGGTCTTAGTGAGCAGTTTTCTCCTGTAGACCTCCTAGCAAGAGATGGGCATAGTGCTTAGGAGCACCAGTGCTAAAAGTGTGAGTGTTAAACAAACTGACCAGAGGATCATAAGGCCAAGTAAAGTTGAGATTGGCAGTTCTACAATGTCAGTAGACATGTGCAATTCGTTTCGTATCGAATCGAAATTTGGACGAATATCGGCCAATACGGACATTCAGATGCATCCAAATTTCCAAATGAAAAAATAATGAATTCGAACATATCCACAATAATGAAATCCGGATGCATTCAAATTTGTTTACGCATGTCATTTGGAATTAACATGTGTTGTGAAACATTAACCACTTGAAGTCCGCGGTGTTAAACCCCCTTCCTGCCCAGGCCATTTTTCCGTATTCAGCGCTGCGGCAGTTTGACATTTATTCCGTCATGCAACGCTGTACTGAAATTCATTTTATACATTTTTTTAGGGACACATAGAGCTTTCTTTTGGTGGTATTTAATCACCACTGAGGGTTTTATTTTTTAATATATTAAGGAAAAATTACCAAAAATTTTAAAAAAAACTGTTTCCCATATATTAAATGATAAAACATTTATTGTTACCAATTTTTTTGCAAAAATATAAGAGACGGGGTCACGTCGGGTAAATAGACACCAAACAGGTCAAGCCTTAAAATTGCGCGCGTGCGTGAAACCTCAAAAAACTACAATACCCAAAATTGGCCATAGGCAATGTTTTAAAAGCATTTACCGCTCATCAGTTTAGTGTTATCAGTGATGGATGGCCCTAAAATGATTGCTCTCACTCCGACGTTCACGGCGATTATGTAACATGTGTAGCGTAATTGTAATTTTTGCACGCATCGAACGCGTATTTACGTCTATATGAGTGTAATCGTGGGGGTAGACTTCTTCTCTCTGGCTATAGCAGCCAGATGACTGACAGGTGAATGCGGAAGTGATGTGTTACACATCACTTCCGCATTCACAGTATGGAGGGAGCTCAGCAGGGAGGAATATGCTGATCTCCCTCCCATCTTACCTCCTGATGCCCTCCCGAGCCGGTCCCGGGCCGCAGATGGGCTAGCGGATCCTGGGATTGAAGGTGAGGGGTCAGGAGGGGAGGCACTCATGGCGGTGGCACTCGAGGAGGGCTGGTGCGCAGCCAGCCAGCACATACATATGATTGGCAGTCTATAGAGCCGCCGATCATATGTATGTCAAACATATGGTAATGGCAGTAAAAAACAGACGGACGGCAGACTCACAGGGCGAATTGCCGTAATTAGACGGCTTTTTTTCTGCCCGTGCGCGCACGAGCAGAAAAAAAAACAGTCTAATTACCGCAATTCGCCCGTTGTTACAGACCTACGCTGGCCGGAGCTCCGTGTCCGCGGCGCGCCGTTCTGTGCATGACGTCATGGCCGACTCCTCCCTCTGGCCGCGACTCTTCCTTAAAAGCACAGGTGAGACACTCACTCGGCGTTCTATCGTTCTGGAACGTCGAGCGAGTGACTCTGTGAGAAGCCGATCGTGCTACAGACACAGCCGGAGAGTGTGACAGTGGGACTGCATACACGGGACCCAAAAACCAACCCATGCACAGAGGTTGCCTGTATCCTCCCAACTACCGGGCTTCACTTAGCCATTGCCACATACTAACCGCAAGTACAAGGAGTTCTACTCCCACCTATTAGTAGATACTTCAAGTACTTAATCTACTAAATGCTGAATTAATGAACTGTGTCTCTCAGAGTAACCATTGTCCAAATTACAAGAACCGTATGTACAAGGGAATCTACTCCCACCTGTTAGTAGATACTTCCTGTACCTAATCTGCTAAATGCTGAGTTAATGAACTGTGTCTGTCTGTGTAACCATTGTCCAAACAACAGGAACCGCATGTACAAGGGAATCTGCTCCCACCTATTAGTAGCTATCTCCAAACCATGATCTGTGAGTGCTCAAGTGATGAACTGTGTCAGCTAGGAGTTAACAGATATCCGTGGAGTTGGAGGTAAACTGTTTAGTGATTAGCATACTGATACTAGTACTCAACCAACACCTGTTGCAGTGTATTCTGAGAACTACTATTCCCTCACTCCCCTAGAGTCACTAACCTCATAGCCTCACCTACTTGTAGAAGCCATAGCACACATAGGACGGGGTACATGATGTGGAACGGTACCCCCTCGCACTGAGTGTATTGGGGGTTCCATCTGACTGACCCAACCCCTTAACCCTTGAGTGCCAGCCGCGTAGCTGAGATCTATTATTAAACATATCTGCTGGACTGTGACACCCGTGTGAGTCTGCCGTCCGTTTTTTCGGGCGGACGGCAAGCGGTTAAAATAACAAAACAAAACAGCATGGAGTCCCCTCACCAATCCCCCTTTAGGTCTGGTAGGAATTTTAGAGGACCTCAAAGTGAAAAAAATAAATAAAACAGTGGGGTTCCCCCTTACCAGACTCTTGATCTGACCAGCAGCCTGGCAGAGCAGGAAAGGGGGGCAACTTACACCCCCCTCCTGCACCATATCAGACCAATGTGCCCTCACCATGGGGAGGGTGCTTTGCCAGGGGGGAACCCCTGTCAAAGCACCTTGTCTCCATGTCGATGAGGACAAGTGCCTCTTCCAAGGAAGTAGACATGTAAGCTGGCAAACAAATCAGTTAGTTTCATTTCGGTTCATTTTGGATTTTTCGTTATTTTGTTTTTCGGGATTCTGGTCCGAAAGTCAATTTGGTATGGGATTCGGATTCGGATGAATCCAAATTTTTGTTAATTTTGGATGCGGTAGTATCAACAAACAAAGGTTCATTGCAGCAAAGTGACTTCAGAGAGAAGAAAAAAAATGACAGTCCACAAAGGCGAAATAAAAAAAGGTGTGGGGTTTCACCCCAATTGATACCATACCCTTTGGGTCTGGTAGAAATGTTAGGGGAGAACCCTGATGTCATAAAAAATGCATAGGGTTTCCCCCAAACGTCATATCAGACCATTTAGGCCGGCCCCTTGTGAATGAGTAAGGAGTATTTGTTAACTCTACTCATTTACTAAAGGGTTAAATAAAAAGCAAACTTTATGAAAGGATGAAAGGAGACACCCAGATTCATATAAGCTCCCCTGCCCACAGACCCCCAAAAACACTGGGCCAGGGTTGTGTGTAGACATGTGCGATTCATTTCGTCCCGAATGTAAATGCGGACAAATTGACGAAAATGCGGACATTTGGAAGCATCCAAATTTCCAAATGAAAATTATAACGAATCTGAATTTCCAATAATGAAAATTTTAGGTGCATCTGAATTTCTTTCTGAATGACTTTTTATTGTTGAACATAAATGTAAAAAAAAAAGATGAAGTGTCACTATACAAGTTGCATTATGATGCAGATCCGAATTGCATTTGGGAGTCTGAAATTCGGAATAACATTCAGGAGCTCAGGAATGCCATTCGAGTCTAGGAGCTTTAGCCGACCGAGTTGTATAATGACACCTTGGCTCTCAGACCCAAATGGCTTGCGGGAGTCTGAAATTCTGAATAGCATTCAGGAGCTCACGAATGCCATTAGGAAAGACGTTCTTGTTGTTATATGGCAGCTGTTCCAGAATGTAAACAAATGGGCAGAACAAGCCTCATGACATCATTACTTGCTCTGCCCATTTGTTTACATTCACGCCATAGATGTCATTTTGTGGCGAGTCTTCGGTGGGTTCGGATGGATCGTCGGGCATCGTGACTTTGACATTGGATTACATCGTTGGATCATTTTTTTTTAGGAGGGGGGGTTTTCATGTTAAAGGAATTGGCAAAAACTGTTTTTGTGGCTTTTGTTCAATTAAATGATTTTTTTCAAAATACTTGTGTGTAGGG
>NW_017308177.1:134620-157825 GCF_000935625.1 Nanorana parkeri | reverse complement strand
CCCCCCCCCCCCCCCGTGAATGAGTAAGGGGTAATTGTTACCCCTACTAAATCACCAAATACAGTAAATAAATAAAGTTCAATACAAATTATTAAACTAAAAGTGAGATTTTAGTTTATCATGGGAGTGAGCTCGGAGCCGTGGCTAGTTTACAACACACACAGGGACTATGGGGAACAAAAGTAGCCACCATCCAGAAGGAAGGACAGGGTGAGCACCAATTCAGAGATGATTTGAGGATCTACAGCCGATTGATACACAAAAAAGATACTTTTTTGTTAATAATTAAAGCACTTGAATACATTTTTAAGATTTAACTCCTGAGTTTAGTGTCATTTATTACTCTTTGATGTCACGGGTTAACACATTTGTTGAGACAATGGGTTAAATCGAAAAGTCATAACTCCAGAAGAAAGGACAGTGTCAGCACCAATTCAGATATGATTTGAGGATCTACAGTAGAGCGATACACATTTTTGTGAATAGTGAAGGTACTTTAATGCATGTTTATGATTACACTCCCGAGATTCCTGAGAACACTGTAAGATTCACATACTGTACTTTTTTAGATACTGGACCAATATTTAAAAATGTACAATGCTGTGATAAAGAATAAAAAAAACGAACTTGCAGTTTTATGATTAATAGCCTTGTTACACACAATAAAATTAAAATGCTGACAGGTACCAGCTTGGTCTGACAGTGCCAGAGACCTTACAGATAAGCATTTATTAACATTCATATTGTATTTTCATCTCACTATTCTAAAACAGTCTGGTAACATTTTTCATTTTGCAGACACATTTTAATTTGTAGCAAAAATCCTCAGAGATTTGGAGAATCACAGAAAAGCTTGTTTTTTTTAATATGGTCTTTATGAACATTGCATGCATTTCTTTCTAAAGTCACATGTCCTAATGATTACAGTTGGCATTTTAGGCACTATAAGGTCAGTTGTATAACATTGCTAATTAAAGTTGTATGAAAATGTCAAAAGAATATAGGTCTTGTTTCAAACTACCAATATGCATTTTATGTATGTGCAATATTTGTTGTATTATTGTGTTCTGGCAGTTTTTGAGCTTATTTATAAAGGGTTGTGTGCCCAATGTTTTTGTTGTTTTGTGGTTTTTTTAATGCATTTATAATACATTTATTGGTTTTGCTTACCAGGGTGATGTACTAATGTACCCCTTTTCTGTTAGTCATTTGCTAACAGTCTTGCAATGGTTTTTGGCTATTTTTGTTATAAGTTGCTATGGAAATAGCTAGCATTCTGCTTGTAAATAGTTAACTGACCTTGCACAGCCTGTGATGCAGAGACTTGTGGGAGTTGCAGTGCAGAGCTTGAGACAAGCTCAGCTGTGAGACTGTAAGCCTGCAATTCCCAGGAGGCTGTGTGGTCAGAGAAGGGGATGATTCTGGGCTGTGAATATCCTATATATGATAACTACAGGACCAACAAGTCTGTCGACTCTAGAGAAAGGGGACAACCGTCTCTCACTGATGGACATCACAGCTGCAAGACTGACCCTGGAAGTGGTGAGAGGCCTTTGGCCATTTGAGTTATTTCTGCAAATTCACTTCAGCAACAACGATGGCTAGCCTAGACTATTGCTCTTGCCAAGTAGTATAAAGAGTTGGAGGTTAATTGGGACTGAGACATTAGCAATCATGTATTCAAAGTCAAATATAGCATCTGAGATAGTTCAGTGCTGCATATTTCAGTATACAGATAAGCACGGCTGCTTAGTGTCTGAATACCTAATGTATACAGCTGAACATTGTTTTCTTCAATTATTGTGTTTCCTTTATGCTATGCGTGAGGAATATAAATTAGTTACTCAGTAAAGCTTTTTACAAAACTCTCTAAGGTGTGTTGGTGTGCTGTGGATCCTTCTTGGGCGGTACATTTTGGCTTGGGGACAGAATTACCCAGGTTATTCTGGCGGTTCCTTCGGGGGTGAACACTAGACAGGGTTAACCATCAGGTAAGGTGAAAAGGAAATAGGAAGAGGAGGAGGGAGCCTTAGGTGTGTACGCTGTCCTGGGTGTAGTTGCAAAGGAAAAGCATGGCTGTTATGTATTTGTATTGGCTTGCACTTGTATTCCTTTGAGAAATGTAAGTCCCTCTGCTACAGTGGCATATGGGATGTTTAGTCCCATATGTTGCACAGCCATGACAGATTCATAAAAAAGCAGCAGCCTGCGGGGAGAAGAACCATGTGATTCAAGTAAGTAGGGGGCGGGATGGGGGAGTGGTGGCATGGATATGAGTGAACATGGCTGTAACATAAAACATGGTCTAAAAAAGACAACTTAGCCTGTAAACATTAATCTCTCTGTAGTCCTTTATGATGCCAAACACTCACAATGGACTGGTAATCAGAAATCAGAACATATTTCCTAAACTATAAGTAACATTATGAAGCTCAGAGCAGCATTTTTGTTTTCATGTCACGAAGAATGGAACTTCTACACCCATAAAGAAAATATTCATTGGTAATGCTGATTCATGAAGCATATTTAAATTCCACCTTTAAACAAAAAATCAATGCACACTTCTTTTTAAAAGAAAAAAATTTGCATTTATTATTTTTTTTTTGCGTTGGAGCCAAGAAAGCATTGCTTCCACGATCAGTGGATCACAGGTGTAATGCTCTGGCTCCTGCAGGCTCTTCATTCCATCCATGTTCATACCTTGGTATAGACATTCAGAAATATGGATGGGAGAAGAATGAATGGACTACAAGTGCAGTGACATCACAGATCTTGTATCTATTGAGAAATACAAGTCTCTCTGCCGCATTCATAAATCCTGTCAAAGAAAAAAACAAATTGTGTGGAAGACATGATGCAGGACTCTACATTTATATTATTTGGAAACCTTTAATGACTAGTTTACATATTGTATAATACCTGGATTATTGTATTATTTCTATAAATTTTCGGCAATACAAGTATTTTTCAATGTCATAATTTCTGTACAAACTTGTCAGTTGAGTGATTCAGCCTTGCCATTGCAATTATAGTGTTTGCTGTTAAGTTTAGCTGCTACTTTGAAACAATTACTATCTGCTAACTACAGCTGTATCTGATACAATTTCATACTGAAAGCGTGACTGAGTTCTTTTGGATACTTATACATTGTGACATATCTGTTTACTGCAGATATCCATTCATCTGGAAGATGGCAATTTTATATACACACTTTCCAATACTGTGTCCAAGTAGAATGTCTCCAGTTCAGAGAGAACACAGCTATGGATTCATAGCCCTAAACAACTTTAGCAACTGAAGCAATTTAAATTCAGTAGCACCTGCAAAAATTTAAAGTGGACCTGAAGTAATAGAAATCATCCTACATGCATTAGTAAAGTATGCATTTATGGGATGATAGCCTATGGAGTGAAGCCACACAAGTGCAAACGCCCAGGTTCTGATACTTTTATAAGGTTTTGCAAGGCCTTGGCCAGGCTGCAGTATACAGAATGCTGTATTTTACCATCTTGTCTTGAATTGTATTTTCACTGTAATGTCTTCCGTATAGTGTAAAGCACTGTGCAAACTGTTGGTGCTATAAAAATTCTGTATAATAAAAATAATAATAATTTGGTAGGAGGTCTGCTATTTGTTTTCATTGGTCCCTGTTGTTGAAGGCAAATTTGGCGGGCAGTAGGGGAATCATTTGTAATCATTTCTGTATCACTTAAAGCTCAAATGGATAGGTTTATGTTTGCTGTTTGTTGCAAGGTCCAGACAATGCGCTATTACATTTTGGTGGCATTTGGTTTAATTTAAATATAGAGTGTATAGTTTATCAATTGAGATCAATAAAAAATATTTGGTAGTTTGGTAAATATTTCAAGCTTCAATTTAATTTTTTTTCCTTTACCTTAAACAATCTTGAACTTAAGAGTAAATGGTTATGGGTCTATTTACTTTTTTTAAACATATAAATAATTTTAAACAGGTTTCACTTTTTTTTACACACATGCCCAAAGCTTTGTGCACACCATGCTGTTGTAAATGGTCTGTGGGCTGCTTAACTGGTCAATAGAAATGCATGGGGGAGGTGGAAGTGGGCAGGCAAGCTCTTCTCAAGAAAGGCCTAGAACTTTGCAGCTTTAGAATGGCCCAGCATATGGGAAATGTTAGAAGCATATAAATATTTCACTTTTTTTAAAAAGACAAAGTCACTTTAGCTGATCCACGGTGGCCATATTAGCTCTGGGTCCTTCTTAAACTTCCAACCATCAGAAAGGATCCTAGGTTTATGGAAGATTAGCTAGTTTCTTTTGCCCGGTCACCTTGGCGTGGTTTTCCGCTCTCCCTTTCTTCTAGGTTGGGGGTTGCTCCCATGGGTCATGGACTGATCCACCTCTATATTTCAAAAAAATCTCCTCCTACCTTCCTGAAGAAGCTTCGGTGAAACGCGTAGAAGGCTGGACCCACTGCACAATTATATGTAACACAAGGATTAATGTCATGATTATTAGGAAATATGTTCAGTTTATTGTAATGAGTAAATTGATGAGGATAAAGCCTATTCAACAGTTATATACAATGTATAAGCTGGGGAGGAGCTATGTTCTGATGTTAATAGGTGAAAGATAATGGAAGTCGATGATGATATACATTTTAGCATCTATTGGAGCTATTTCCTATTATTCTATGTTTTTATGTTTTTAATAATTACATAAAAAAATTGATATATGTGATTTACATGTAGTTTGAGTAACTTTCATTCTAAGTATGGCACCTTAAAGGAGAATTATGAGGTGAATTATGAGCCGACCTGTGACAGGATATGGAGTGGAGGAAGAGTTACAGGTATGAATCATGAGAGCAGCCTGGGTAGCAGCCATGGCTTCCTCCATAGATAAAGTGGAGTAAGTGAACATATCCACCCTGGGACAAGAGGTGTGTTGTAAAATTGTACAAAAATGCTAAAGCAAGCCCACATTACATTAACATACAATACCTCCCAAATTCCTCCTCATTTGCTTTTCTTTTTGGTGGAGAAGGAATTACAGGTTTAAATCAGGAGAGCGGCTTGGGTGACAGCCATGGCTCCCTCCATAGATATAGTGGGGTGAGTGAGCATAGCCACCCTGGGGCAGGAGGTGTGTTCTAAAAAGTTTACAGAAATTCTAAAGCAAGCCCACACTATAAAAAAAAGCTTAATTTCTATTGTAATTTGAAATGCAGTTCCTTAGCATACAGTACCTCCCAAATGTCCCTCATCTGAAACCAAATCCCTCTGTTTATATGTGCAGGGGTGTGTCCATTGCCTAAATGCATTGTGCTGGAAGGTGTCCCTCTTATCTCAGAAAGTTAGATGGTATGCATTAGTAAAAGACTATATGAAAGTGTTGTTTTAAACAGTCTAAATTTGTTTTCTGTTCGTAATTATGTTATTTTTTTTACACGGAAAACTGCAGTACTCCCTTGCTCCAGTGCTGCATTTTAATTTGAAGTTAGATAACATTAGTCTATAGTCATAATTTTGTTACTGCTTTTTGTTGTTTTACATAATATTATGCTGCAATTAAAATTTGGCATGCACTCAGAAACTTTGTTGTTTCATTTTTTCCTAGCAGATTATCTCCTGTACTCTCTTGAGCTGCAATAAACCAGACTTCTAATTCACTTTAATTGTGAAATTTTAAGGTACCTTAACACAGAAAATGACTTCTATTACTTTTACTGAGCTAAAAACTGTTTTTGGAGTGCCCAGAGAAACCTGGTTGCACTAATCACTTTGGGGCAGACTTATCTTACTTTGGCTGTAAGACCACCTGGCATTTAATAGGAGTATAAATACTGGCTTCTGACATGTTCTTTTTTAATTTGTTTGTGACCATGGTTAGTATTTTCTTAGGCAGAATTTTTAATTTAAGGAGGAAAAAACATTTACCTTTTCTGCTGCCTGCACACCGAACACTGCTGAGTTGCTGAAGAATGGTCCCTGTATGCTTCTGGAAGTGTTGAGTCCCCTGCAGATCTTACTTAATCTCATCATGTAAGGTTGTGGAGGTCAGCAGGAGGAACCAATTAGGGATGCAGGAGACCCAGGAAATCAAAACTCCTAGAAATGTTGGTTTTTCAGCAGACTTCAAGGAACCATACCTAAGCAATAGTTGTGCATGTGGCAGAAAATTTAGGTATTCTTCTTTATTTACAGCCAACTTCTTTAAGAGTTGTAACTTAAATGGCAGGGTCACTTTAACAAAACTGATACAGTATTTGTGCATGAAAACTACCATGCAAGACAAAGCAGAAGTTTACCTTTAATGTTCCCCTTACTAGCAGATCATTCTCACCTCTGCTTCCATTTGATTAGTGAAAACATATTTTGTTAGCTTAGAAAAAATGCTTTTGTATAGAGTATCAGGGTGGTACATATTCTAGGTAAGCCAGTTTCATAAAGGGTACGTAACCCTAACAACGAACATCCCTATGTTGGTCCCTTTTGTCCTGTTAAATATACAGTTTATAGTGTTGTGTTATATCTGCTCGATAAATGCAAAATACAAAGGCCAGTTCTTCTAGAAGGCTTGTCAGCTGATCTGTCATGTATGTCCTGTGTTGCACTTCTATCAGTTACATTGTTCCTAGCTCTGAGGACTACAGAACCCCTAACATTTATGGTATAGAGAAGATGAGAGGGGAGGTTATTCTAATTCTGTCCAAGGATGAAAATGCTGTGCCTCCATACATACAGTATGCCGAGTGAGAGTTGTCACCCTAGGGCAGGATGTGTGTTACTTGACAGTATCAACAGATACAAAGGGGGTTATTCACTATTGAGCCAAAGGATCCAGGTGTAGCTTCAGCTTATCCTTCGACTCCCTTCGGCCGCCGGAGCCCTTCGGTTCAGTCGAACTGAAGGGCTGCGGTACGGGCTACTCACAATAGCCCATACAGCAGCCGAAGGTGGCTGAGCGGCTTAGCTGAGCCGAAGTGACAGCTGAAGCAGGGCGAACGGCCTGCCGTAGGCCAGCTCTAAGCCCCATAAATGACAGCTGTGCAAAGCCAGCCATGATCTCACAGCTCGCTCTGCCCAGCTGTAATGACTGATCAGTGTTCCCAAATGACCTGCGGATGCTGATGTGTCATTAAACAATAACAACTGGGCGGAGCCTGCTGTGACGTCACGTCCGGCTTTGCCCAGTTGTTATTCATTGGTTGAGACCTACTAGAAGACTTGAGAAGGTGCCGGCCAATAGGAAACAGTTGGGCGGAGCTAGCTGTCACTGCTAGCCCCGCCCAATGTTTTTTTTCCTTCTTTAAAACATTTTTTTTCCTTTTACTATTTTTGATAATTTAAAAAAAAAATGTTCAACCTTTTTTTTTGGACACTATTCACTGATTTTCTATTCTGCTTGGTACCAGGGAGGTACTGAGCAGAATAGCCGAGCCGAATGCCGCTATTGAGAATAGGGGCGAGCGGCAGCAAGTGAGCTGCCGGAGCTTCGGCTCAGCTGATCCAGAGTCCCTCTGCACTTCGGCTCAGCCGAACATGCAGAGCATATTAAGCTGACCTAAGGCAGCCGATGTACGGCTGATTTCAGCCAATGTATGGTTGAACTCAGCCGTACATTGCCGGAGTGAATAGCCAAACGTCGTTCAGCTCTGTTCACTTCGGCTTAATTATTCACTCGGCTGCCTTCAGCAGCTTTGTGACTAACCTTGATAATAATATTTTAAAAAGCCTGAAAGCTGCAGTATATTAAAATGTTGTTCTTAGATTTAGATAGAAATTCACTTTAATTATTTTATTAATTGCTATATCTACAACATAGTGATCATATTCTTCTTCTGTGAACTGTAAGCATCATTTTTTTTTAAAGTACCAGAGACCTGAAAAAAGGGTTACGCTATGGTACAAAGTTTAAAAGAGATGACACATTCACCTTTATAATGTGGATTTTCTCTTTTTATGGGTACCTGGCTTCAGAAGGGGAAAGCATACAATTGGTCTCCACAGAGTGTTCCTTCAAAGTCTAGAAAAAGTGACAGAAGAAGCTAAACTTTAGCACAGATATTCATTTCTCTACCTGTCTTACTCCTCTCTGCAATACTTAGTTAGGTCATTCCCTTTTTGACTGTTTAATAATTTCAATTAATCCTTTAGTGTCAACAGTGCTCACTTGAAATGTCATGGTCTCTGAAGCATGAGCTGCCTGCAAAGCATTAATGGAATTAGTGCTCTCTTTAAGTCCTTTGAGCATTTTAATTGTTTCATAAAACTATACCTAATGATACCAGTGAAATGTACAGTAGCATCTTTATCTAGTGTCACTTTCAGCTCGCAGCCATGCTAATTTCGATTCCTGCTGTTATCAAAAGCAATTTGACGCTATTCATTTGCATTGTTGATTATTTTGCAGTGAAAACAAATGTCAAGTTATACAAGTTATTCAGAAAGTCAAATGAGAAACTTTACTGTAATTATATTAATTACAAGTATTAGAAAGAATCTGTCACCTACAGCGTAACACTTGTGTGTGCTACAACTCATTTATTAAAAAACAAGGTTTCTGCTGAATCTGTCAGTGTCTGGATTAATTAGAATACTAAGATGTTCACTCTTAGCCTGACCAATTTAAATAATGTTAATCAGAAATGTCATCTCTTCCAGAGTACAGTGTTCTCCAGTAGGATTCGGAACAATAACTTTCCTGCAAAGAAGGTGGATAATACTTGTTTCTCTCACTGTCCATGGTGCCATTCACTACTGTATTGTAGAGAAACCACCGACCTAAGAATCTTCAGAATCTTTCGCTTCTGTGAGTGGGGGATTCCAGGTCAATACAGAACACATTAGAATGCAAGGGCTGGTGGGAGAAACCATGTATACCTTTGCTGTAAAATGGTCCTGGTGAGGTGACTAGTGACTGGTCCAGTCCCTAGACCAGACATGAAACTAAACTCAGGAGTGAATCTTTAAAAATGCATTTAAGTACCCTAACTATTAACAAAAATTATTTGAGGATCTACAGCCAAGTGATACAGACATAACCTACTTATATGGCTTTCCTTCTGCAGGGTAGCTATTTTTGTTCCCCATTGTCGCTGTGTGTGTTGTAAGGTAGCCACCACTCCAAGCTTGCTCCCATGATAGACTATAACTTCTATTAAAAATGAGCTAACTAAATATTAGATTGTAGTCCATCACAGGAGTGAGTTTGGAGTGGTGGCTACTTTACAACACACACAGGGACCATGGGGAACAAAAGTAGCCACCATCCAGAAGGAAGGACAGTGTCAGCACCAATTCAGAGATGATTTGAGGATCTACAGCCGATTGATACACAAAAAAGATACTTTTTTGTTAATAATTAAAGCACTTGAATACATTTTTAAGATTTAACTCCTGAGTTTAGTGTATTTTTTTACACTTTGATGTCACGGGTTAATACATTTGTTGAAACAATGGGATTAATAGAAAAGCCATAACTAGAAAAGCCATAACCATCCTTTCTAGTTCCTGTCTATGGCTTTGGTTGCCTTTTCAGTTTGTGGTGGAAAAGTTACTCTCCATACCTTGAATGTATATTGTGCCAAGACCTTCTATTGCATACTTCTTTTTACTTTCCTAATGTATATGTGAACTCTGTGTTTTACAATAATGCACGTTATAGCGCAGACATACAATACTAATACTCTTTTTAGGTTTTATAATGAAAACAGAAACAGTTAAAAGAGAAGTAAAGCCAAACTTATTCTCTCTGAACCCTATTTACTAATGTACTCATGTAAATAAAAACATCAGTATATACTGTAGCAGACTACTGCCAGCTATATGCTGACAGCACAGAGTCGTGCTGGAACCTAGGAAGGATCCTTACAGTATTGCCATAAGCCACTCAGCTGGCTGTGGGACAGCTGGCCCTGCCTCTCTAGAGCCTGAGCTAGCTATGCCTGCCCCTCCCCTGTCTGCCCCTCTAATGAGTGCTGGAGAAACAGAGACGGGAGGGAAGAATCCCTGTAGGGAGCAGTGACTGTCAGTCACCACTCTCTGCAGGGAGGAGACCATAAGCTAAGTGATCAGTGGTTATGTTTGCTCAGCTCTCAGTATATAGAGCTGGCATGTCCCATGCCAGCTCTAATATTGTGAAGAGTATATTTTCCCCTCCCAATACTTCTCATTTAAATACTTTTATTTACTTGCTATCATCAGTGTTTGAGTCCCTGCATATCAGGCCCATAGAAGAAGAGAAGCTGTTTCAGCTTGTCGCATCACTGAAGCAGAAAGTCCACATGCTTTTGCAGCATTAGGTGCTTTGTGGGATAGCATGGTCACCCTATTCAAGGGCTCAGATACAGCAGAAAATGGCAGGATCAACTGTTATTTATTAAACATTTACTCACACCAATAAAAATATCCTTGCCCAACTACATTGACGAGGCAAACATGCAGCTATTACACTATTTTAGTGTTTGGGATTTCATAGTGAGGAATTGAAACTAAAAAGCAGCCTTGGCATTTGAAAGCATGCTGTTCAGTGTATGCCAATGACAAACGTTTAATAAGTTCAGAAGTTCATAAATGTTCATGTGATTCCACGTCTGTTAAAAGCAATGTTAAACTACAGGAGGTCATTTATTCTGGATTATGTTTTATTTTATCATTATTCTGGATAATTTTTATTTTACTAAAATAGGCCAATACACCAGGTTTGTGACTAGTCCACAGATATATTTAGCATGCACACCTGCTGGAATCTGCTAAAGCTTGGGTCAATCAATGTAAAATTATGTTATAAAATAAACATGAACCCAAATGCCATTCTCATTGGCAACCTAATGAATTTGCAATGAACAACAAAAGTAGAAATGTATGAAATGCTTAAGAAGTCTAATTAGAATTCTCTCTGTTCTATTTTATTGGTGTCTTATGGCCTATTCATGCCTGCATATTCCAATGTATTTCTTCAAGGTGTGTTAATGTGTGCTGCATTAAGGTAGCCCATTCTAACAGACCAGAATGAACAAAAAAACAGAGATTTTAGATACACAATTTTATCTTTTGCTACATGTGCTCCAAAATGGAGACTCTCATAGGTTAGAGTTAGGTCCACACTACAAAGAGGGGCCTTGACGAGGCCGTGCTGCTTTCACATATTCTGCAGAAGACGTGTATCTAAAACCTCTGTTTTTAACCTTAGTGGTTAGACAGGCTTTTTTTGCATGCTGGCTGGTGAGTGTGCTGGGAAACTTTTTGCTGTTGTACTGTATAAAGCCCTTCCATGAGCACCTTGCTTGAAAGCTGGGTATGAGTTGATGAGTGCGTTTGCCATTTGTTTTGCTTTATTTTTTATGCTATAACACAATGCACATTAGTTAGCTACCAATGGAGATATATTGGGTTGGGGTGACATTCCCAATAAATGAATGAGTTAACTCACATTGCGGCAACACACATGTTCCAGTACCACACCAGAAAGGTGTAATGGGTCCTGTAAGATGTGGAATTTACCAAATGGATGCCTTCAAGTTAGTCTAAATGGAATGACGTTGACAGCATGACTCCTTTTTCCTGGACTATGACCTCAGCGTGACCTCACAATAAGAGTTTTACATATTTGCAGATTTTGTAAAAAATGCACTGGAGGAAGGCCTTAGTTAACAATGTACATTAAACATAATATTTTAGATTTGCAATTATGTAAAGCAATGAGGAATATAATACAAAAACAAAACGTCCCATATGTATGTTTTTAAGACCATGCCTTGCTTCCTTTGCCAATTGCTCATATTTTTGTTACAATACATTTGTATGATGCATTTGCTACTTACTGTTACTGTTGTCATAATGTTTTTCCTTCTTTCTTTTCAAACAAACATATTTTTCTTTAAAAGTGTTCCTAAGAGAAATATTCTATGCAGGAGATTCTGCATAAAGGAAAAGGCACACAGCATGCTACAGCAGATTTCTGAAATACAAATAAATACTATAACCAGAACAGACTATGGGACTGTCATAAGGCCAAATGACACAATAGAGACTGTCTGGATGCACAGAGATTAAATCAGGTAGCAATAATTTTAGAAAACATGGATGTCAATAGTTCAGATTCAGTAGGAAAGCCATTAAAAACAATTAGTGTGATACAGTATTCGTTGTTGTTTTAAGAAGGGAATTGTTCTCGCTAGTCATCTTGCTTTTAAAGGATTAGTGCACTTAATAATTGTCTACAACGAATGCCCCCCACCCCTCCTCCCTGTCTGAGAAACAACCACAGAACTACATACATCTCACTTAGAAGTCATAATGTTTTTTAGGCTGTATTGCCTGTCCAAAGCTGCTGCAGCCTGTGCTGTAATTCAGTTAAATTCAGTTTAGAAAGGTGGGCTCATGAGATAGATTAAGGGGGGAAATAGTCATAAAGTATAATGGCAGTCCCCATCTTCCTTTCAGGTTATGTAGTGTCAGACTGCTGGTATACATAATGAAAGCTCCTTAATATCATCCATCAAATGCACCCTTCTGCAGTGCCGTGGGCAGGCTGGGCAGCCTTAAACATTCTTATTGGCATATTTACCCAATAAAAAGTGTGTGAGGCCTAGGTTTCCATGAGTATAACTTTGTTATTTGTTATATCCCTATACCAAAAAAAGCACTTTAGCCTTACAGTGTGGGGGTAGCCCCATTGCAAGGGT
This sequence comes from Nanorana parkeri, assembly GCF_000935625.1. Taxonomy (NCBI): domain Eukaryota; kingdom Metazoa; phylum Chordata; class Amphibia; order Anura; family Dicroglossidae; genus Nanorana; species Nanorana parkeri. The sequence goes on along the minus strand of NW_017308177.1, from coordinate 145,153 downwards.
TAATAAACCCTTGCAATGAGAGTTTATGTAGTAGTCTGGTAATACATAGTATTACAGAGTTCCAAAATCAGTAGCATCCAATTAATGCATCACATATTTAGTATGCAATAGTATGCAGAAAATATTTGACTATAAAGGACAGTAATAGTCATAAAGGTCAGATTTGTAATTTTGTCTGTTGCTCTGATATTCATAACTGACTTCACTGAAGACTGCGTATTATAATAGTTGTTATGATATTTATTTATTATTTAACAATACAGAAAAAAACATTCACTTCATTTGGCTATTCAGTCACTGCTGTTCTGCATCTATAAGAATAGGCCAAACAGCAGTGAGTAGCCTGCTGGATGTTCGGCTTAGCCGATCCAAATGTGACCCGAACCCATATGAAGCAAGCCGATGTACGGCTGATTTCAGCCGATGTAAGGCTGAAATCAGCCGTACCAGCCTGAAGTGAATAGCCTAACAGTGTTCGGCTCACTTCACTTCAGGTCAGTCATTCACTCGGCTGCCTACGGCAGCTTAGTGAATAGACCCCATAGTAACAACTTGTGAGTGTATATGTATACCTCTCTTGAGACACAAACTGGTTGAATTACTAAAGGCAAATATGCTGTTCACTTTGCAAGGGAGTTTTCACTTTGCAGTGGAATTTTCCCTTAGCTTAGCGAATGTGGTGCAAATTAACTTTGAAAAGAATACCTAATCACAAGCAAAGAAAATCAAAAACAGTATTTTTGCTTAAACACAATTGGATGTTGAAAGTCAGCAGACCTTTACCTCATTCAATAGGCTTAGAGAATATCCACTTGCAAAGTGAAAAGTCCCTTACAAAATGAATAGTCTGTTTGCCTTTAATAAATCAACCCCAAAGAGGTTAATTGGATACATACGCTCAGCATTCTTCACCCAAAAGGGTAAAAGTAAATTTAGAGTTATTTTTGTTTTCGCAATGCATGCTTTTCCTCCTGCCAAGACTTCTTAAGATTGTGATTATTGATTGCCTGTAGTATATAAGAATATAAACTGTTTGTCTGTAGTACCTTTTAGGCTAATCATTAGAATACCCATTGTTTATATCTCTTAAATTTTGCTAATCTGTATCATATACTTCTTCTTTTTTTATTTATCCTATGCCAAGCATATGTTTTTATTCTAGTACATTTAAATGGAAGCTATCATGGTGTTGGGTCAATTGTATCTGTTTTTTGTTTATGTTTTAAACAGTAATTTTATATCTTTTTTTATAGCTAAATGAATCTCTATTTTACAAATAAAGAATAAATGCATGGCAGTAAATTCACATAGTGCTGCAGGTTAGCTAATTAGGCAATAGCAGAACATGATTGCTTTGAGGCACAGTTTGTATGACTGAAACTTCTAACTAAGCCCATCTGATAAGGGCTAAGACACTCCTGATGAGGCATTAAGCTATGTAAAAAATGGGGTTCTTTCGTCATATAAGCAAAGTCAGACTTTTTAAACATGAAAAGGGGCCTAAACTTCCACTTACTGACTTAGAAGAAAAAATACAACTGACTCCAATGCATTTTGCCAAAATGATAACATTTGCAAAAATACTCAGTTTTTACCTAAAATGTCTTGAAAAAAAAACTGTTAGTTTTGCTCATTCCTTCTCTATGGCCAGCTTTACTCAGATCAGTTGTTGGCATTGAACATCTAAAATGTCCTTGTTGCCTGATAAGCCGGTACATAAGCATAGCATATTTATGTACACATGGCTTCAATATTCTGTAAAATTATCAATTTTAGAGCCAACATATATTGGCTTAATGTTAATTCAGGATGTAACTCTTAAGGCAGTAGAGAAAAAGGGTAAAACAATGTCATAGCTATAAGATCATTTTTGAGTGTTTTGAGTGAAAAAAAACTTGACATATTATATTGTCCTTCAGTAAAGTATGCTTTTGATTCAATGAGTTGCATGACGGAATAAACGTCAGTCAAAGTATCGCAGCGCTGAACACTGAAAAATGGCCTGGCCAGGAAGGGGGTCTAAACACCTGGTCTTGAAGTGGTTAAATGACTCTCTAATCCCTCAGCATTTTCTTTAGGTGACAGCCATACATTATTCTGCATACAGAAAGATATTGCAGCACTCAAACTTCACAAAGTAAAAGGAAATGCAAAACAAAAAGCACTGGAAAAAAATCAAATGCTTCTTCTGAAGGTGACATCTGTTTGTAGCAAAACTCAGTTATATTTCAAACCATTTTTACACATACAAAAAATCTTTCACAACACATTTCTGATTTTTACATTTTGTTTTATCTGTTGTAGACATTGTAGACACTTTCTTTTTTTCATTTGTTTCGCTGGCATTGCCATTAAAGTTGGTCTGTACTATTTCAGAGCCCTTTTAAGATGTACTGTATATCAAACAAAACTGTTTTTATAGTTTCGGGGAGAATGGGGAAGATTTAGATGCTCTGCCTTGATTTCTTCTTGTTTGTGATCTCACCAGAACAAGAAGTAAGGAGATATCTCCAGGGACACCTGTTTCAGATATAATTGTATAAAGGTGGCCATACACTTTACAACCATCGCAAGACCTTAGTCTTGCGATGGTTGTAAAGTACTTAAAAAAACGTGCGATCTGCCCATCTTGGACAGGCAGATCGTACTTGCGATCATCGCACGCCCGCCCCCTTGAGGGGCGGGCTTACGATGACTGTAATGAGGGGCGGGGTTACGATGACTGCAAACGGGCAGTGTGCGCGTGCGCACACCGGCCCGTTCGGCAGTTGTCGAACCAGCAGGCCACTAACTTGCCGAGAATAGTACGATTCCCGTCGGGTTTTCTAGCATGCTGGTTCGATGGAAGACGTGTGACCGTACAGTAGAAACCGTTGCACGCCTTCCACACACTGCACGATTCTCGTACGATCGTACGAGAATCGTGCAGTGTATGGGCACCTTTAGAGAGGAATTCCTCTTACTTTGGGGAGATTTCCTCTCACTTCCTGTTGTGCCTCTGGGACTGAAAGTGAAGGGATGTCACACAGACTGCATAATATAAACTAACTCTCTACTTTATCAATAAAAAAGTTTTGGATATATGTACACTTTCAAATTTTACTTTAAGTATATGTAAACCTAATCACCTAAATCGTATAAGGCCTTTAACATGTTAAACTAGTTTCAAATTAATTTTTAATATTTTACATCTACAGCTTGCATTAAAATAATGGCTGATGATCCTGCTATGAAGGTCCTTGTTTAGATGCTTCCTATTATAGGGTGATAACGCTCTTTTTTGCAATTTTGCCCTTGTGTTGCTGTTCTGGTTTGCAATGAAGCCTATACATATCCATTTAAACACACATGATGCAGGCATTGTACACCGATTTCTAAAATTGAGAAAACTGCCTTGAGAAATGCCATGCAGGCATTTACAAGCATATACTGTACATGCAGCAGGAAGTGGATGTAAAGATGATGCTGGATGAAAAAAAAAGGTGCATATTGATCAAAAATGTAAAAAAGGTGATCTGCTACACAGTGCCTTAGAGTTAGGGGCAAAGTTTTTATTTCTGCCTGTGGTCCCATAAGGGTGATTTTCCCTCATTTTTTATATTTCATGAACATGCTCCAGCTCACATAGTTACATAGTTACATAGTATTTGAGGTTGAATAAAGACATTAGTCCATCAAGTCCAACCTATTAGGATCTCATTCTAGGAGTACCCGTACCCCTGTATATTACGGTCCCTTAAGAAATCGTCCAAAAGTTTCTTGAACAATTCCACATTATTTGCTGAAATCACCGCCTGTGGCAGTGAGTTCCAGACCCTAACTGATCTTACTGTGAAGAACCCCCTTCGCCCCTTGTGCTGGAATTTTTTTTCCATCAATTTTAGGTGATGGCCTCTAGTTTTTGTAACGGAGTTAATTTTAAACAGTTTATCGCTAATGTTGCTACCACCATTAAACATTTTGTACATGGAAATCATATCCCCCCTTAATCTCCTCACCTCTAATGTGAACATGTTTAAATTTAGTAGCCTCGTCTCGTAGCTCTGGTCCTCCATACCCCTAATTAGTTTGGTTGCCCTTCGCTGGACTTTTTCCAACTCAAGGACATCTTTTCTTAGTACTGGTGACCAGAACTGGACCGCATACTCCAGATGAGGTCGAACCAATGATCTATAAAGTGGCAAAATTATAGACTTGTCCCTGCAATACATCCCCTTTTTACTAACAAATGTAAGTAACTCATTATTTAAGTCCAATTCGTTTTGAAAACAAAATAGCAGCCCATATAAAGTAGCAGCCAACATTGTCCTTGTCGTAAAGCAATGCTGCACTCAATACAAATCCTAAAAGCATGCTAAACATACTATGTAGTTAACAGAAATGTAAGGCAATAAGCAGTTATGAGCTATGGTTATACACTATATTTTGCTGCTATTATGGTCAATCTATCTGCCACCATACATGGGAAAAAAGCAATCACCTGGTATGAAACATGGTATACGCTGTGTATTATAATTATAGGATGATCAAGTAAGCATCATAAGCAATAAAAATAGTCAGCAATAGTCTGACAAGCTGTAAAGCCTGTTCATGAATTCCTGTAATTCATCCAGCAGCAACCAAATATAATGGATACATAAATCACATAATGGCTATATGCATGAATACTTAACTTTACCAGAGTGATTAAACTTGATTTCCAACTTAGGTAAGGACATTGAGGTAGAGTGATGATAGCTCAGTGTATTTTAAATCAGATCTCCAGTGTAAACATGTAATAGACTTTAAAAAAAATAAGTACTATTCCTGCAATAATCAACTTCAACTCTCACTTTTAATCCAGAGCTGTCCCCACAGTACATTTTTGCAGCCACTAGATGTCCTCAGTCTTCTGGACTGAATGACAGTCAACATCACTCAATCTACTTCCTCTGAGCCCAGGCTGTCATGCACTGCCCCTCCAGCCTGTGACTGGAGGGGCAGTGCATGACAGCCTGGGCTCAGAGGAAGTAGATTGAGTGATTCTGAAATGTTCAGTGAACAGTACATTGTGAAGCTAAATCTGTCACAGAGGAATTTCAGAGTGACATAATTTGCTGTAATGATGCCAGCAGCGATAGGGGTGTGGCATGAATAGTTCAGGCATGGCATCACTTGTGTGGAGCCTGTGAAGCTTTTCTCAGGTAAGTAATCACTGAATCTCCCACTAAAAACCAGTTAAAGAGGATACCGACCACTGAGCATTAGTATTATGGGGTTCTGACCACTGCATACTAATATGACACTGATCACAGAGCACCAAAGTAATAGGGGCTCTCACCACCAATTTAAAAAAGAAATGAATACCCATGATTATGGGGAACGTGCCACTGACCACAGTTTAAGTTGACACCCAATATTTAGGGGAAAAGTAACACTGGCTACCAATGTAAGGGGGCATTCACCACTGACCACCAATGTAAGAGGCCACTTAGTCCTGTCTGCTGCACTCTATAAGGTTTGCTGTACATTACATAGTACTGAGCAAAGTGATTATTGTCTAAACAGTTGATAGCTACGTAGTAGTCCCCAACTATTTTAATGAAGGTATTTTTTAGGGTAAGCTCAGACAAAGACTGTATTCTATTTTATATTATGTGTCCAGAAATTGATATGTAATCATATACCGTATATACTCGAGTATAAGCCGTCCCGAATATAAGCCGAGGTACCTAATTTTACCACAAAAAACTGGGAAAAAGTATTGACCCGAATATATGCGGCGCTCCGAGCGGCGTCATCTGGCAGTCTCCGGCCACCTAAATTAGGACCCGGAGACTGCCAGATGACCCCGCTCGGAGCGCCGCCCTCCGGAGCAGCAGTGACGCGACGCTCGGCGAGGTAAGTAAGAAGACACCACTGACGCTGACTCGAGTATAAGCCGAGGGGGGGCACTTTTCAGCCAAAAAAATGGGCTGAAAGTCTCGGCTTATACTCGAGTATATACGGTAATATGTAATACTGCAGAATTTCTTTTTTTAAGAATCATCCTTTGTGTTGAGCTTTATGTGTGCCTGTGATATTCCTACTCGTAGAACAGTAATTAGGAAGTATTTTGTAGTTTCAGGGCCTGTAGCATACAGTATAGTGTGCAGTGTTACTAACCAAGTAGGTTTAAGTTCTATTTAAGCATCCCGATTTAAGCCACTCCAACTTTTCATTTGTCAGTATGCTGCAGGGTTCTCTGGGTATATTGCTAACCTAGCAAAAGTATATAGTACACTGAGGAAGATTATTGCATCAAGAGTAAAAACCATATAGCAGCACTGAATATGGAGAATAAAAAGTAAGCTTCTCCTATTCATGGTCAAAGAAAAAAAAAAGACATCAAACTAAAACTGAACTTGTACACTTACAAAGAAAGAAAAGGCTATTATGTCTGCACATTCAGCAGTTAATCCTTGTCGCCTATTGAGGTGGCCCACAGCCAAGAATGAAATACACAGACATAATGCGATTAGCTTTTTCTGCTTATTAAGGAAAAGGAAAATATGATTATTGCAAGACAAGCAATTTAATAAAATCCACTTCTTCACTGACAATGAGCACAGTAGGCAGTGCCTGGACTGTATTTTTTTTCTTCCTTTAATTGTATTCGTGGTTATGAGGATTATGAGCAGGGCATGTCATGAAGGTTGTTGTATTTGTCCTAGTAATAAGAAGCAAAGATGAAGGACTTTAGTCTGGTTAATAACCAAAATAAAACAAGCATTTCTCTCTGCTTTAAAATTGTGAGTAGTCACTAAATTCTATGTGTTGTTGGGAACTTATGTAGCACCCCTGATATGACAATGAAGGTGGATTTATTAGGAATGGACACACTCTTAGCATATGTGATATAGCAATGAGAATGGTGCCACACAAATCACTATAAATCTATCTTTTATTGATACCAGTACCATAACTTTCCATTATTTTATTGGTCTTTCTGACATCACTCTGCAAGAGGTTCCACTGTTGTAAGCTAAAGCCCAGTAGCCTTACTCTTAGGCAATTCCAAATCCCTGACCAGGTCATTTAGTTCACTGTGAAATTAGATGTGGTTCAGGAGGAGCATACGGTGGGCTAAAGTTTGGGATCTGCTGACATTGATGGCCCTGGATTAGCTGCATCCTGCTCATTGTCTTTATCATCATCTGATTCTGGAGAGTAGGATTCTGGTGGATCTGGAATAGGCAAGTCCTCACCATGGGGTACAGGACGCAGTGGGGATGGAATGCTTGGATATTCCACGGTCCACTTCTTTCTTGAGATCCCTTTTCCAATTGGGGGAACCATGCAAAAATAGCAGTCGCTGCTATGATTTGTGGGTTCCCTCCACACCATTGGGACTGCCAAAGGCATGGACTTTTTCTTCTTGTTTAGCCAATGATGCAGAAAAGTTGTACATGTAATGCAACAATAATGAAGGGCCCAACTCTTGTCCTGATACCTTTTATTTTGCATCCAAAACATAGGTGGTAAGCCTTTTTTACCACTGCTGTCATACTGCACTTTGAGATGCAAATGTAATCTCGCCACAAATGTAGCAGAAGTTATCTGCGTTGTTTGCACAGTTTCGAGGCATCTTGGCTTCTGAGGGAAAATATCATGCAACTGTTCCTTGGAAATGTTAGGCAATGACACTTTCACAAGCCACCAGATGTAACTGTATGATGCGTAGATCTGACCAAGACAAATGTACCTTGCAATAAAAAAACAAATTACAGTTAGGTAATAATCTTTAGTCTCAAAGTGAAGATAAATGTATACACTTCCATGTGGTACCATTTTCAGAAGTTATGAGGCATCATGATCATCAGACACCTCCCACCCTTGTAGGCAAATATACCCACCTGTGTATAAATATTTATTGTGAAATATCTTGAAAACTTTAGCCAACCAACCAGCACCTTTATCACCTGTTTTTTAATTAATCTAATCAAAAAATAAAAGAATTAACACATTTTATCTCGGAGGTCGATAATTTCTGAAAATTTGTAGTACAGTGAAATCAGTGAACATTAATTCGCTTATCTCCTCTGTAAAAATAAACCCAAAGCTGTCAATCTGTTTGTGCTCTATCTGCTCCAAACAGAGTGCAGAAGTGACATTAGTGGTCTAATAGACCCCATATGTCTACTCAAAGAGACTGTGTCACTTTCACAATGCAATCAAATAGGGAGCTTATCAGGACCCTTGTGATAGCAATTAAATAGTAATTAAATGAAAAGACAAAATGTGTAAAAAAAAAAGTTTAGTAAAAATAAAAGCACCACAAAAAATATTTAAATGAACATGTAAACTCAATCATGTGCATTGGGTGTGCACACATACAAAAACAACAATTGTGGCAGCATGCATAGGGAACTCCCCTCCACTGGGCTATTGTATTCTGATAGTGGTGGGTGTGTCGCTGTCAGAATACCTGAACCGTGACTTCAGCTGATTGACAGTTTGAAAAATCAACATTTGTCAAAAATGTGGGAGGTGCATTTCAGTGCAGTGTATGGCCAGCCATACAGTCACATGCTATCTCTTAAAGGAGACCTCACACATGGCATGTGGTAAGAGAGAATAAAAGAATGCGCAAAATTTGCAACCAATCAGATTTCACCTTTTTCACTTTAAAAATGTCACAGAAGTAAAAGACAACTTATGACTGACTGCTGTGGGTTGCTAGACTTTGCCCATTTCTTTCTTTAATAAGCCCAATCATTTTTGCTAGCTCATTTCAAACACTGTAAGCTTAGTATGAAGGAGCCATATATTCGGCTTTGTAAAAAAAAAGATCAATGTTATTATTAACCGCAAAGCCGCTTGAGAAACGCAGATGTCCCCAGTTAACTAGAAATCATAGGAGTGTGTTCTTGGGTGCTACAGCTGTAACATCCAACAATCCTGTGCCATATATTGGAATTGACACCATAGCTTTTTGTAATTATCTCTAAGCTAAAGGCCCTTAGGCTTAGCCAGTCTTGAAATTTACTAACCTAGGTCAAAGCACTCCACCTGCTGGGATAATAGGACAACATCAGAAATCAAGGCACGTCTGTATGTGAGAGTTCTACAGTGCGGTGAAATTACATTGCTCATTCGTACAGCAGCTGTTATTAATATAGAAAGAGCCGGAAGATGCAGAATGAGAGTGGGTAATTCAGATTTTTTTTAATACAACACAGCATTTCTAAAGTAGCTCTTATATTAATGTGTCGGTATGCCTTATAAGCCATGGATACTTATGTATCAGGAAGGATGATGGAAAGTGAATAAATATCCATCTAGATCTGCAGTGCTGTACAGAAAACAGAGTGCAAGGATGCTAAATAGTTAGATTTTATTTAGGGGTTTTCCATTTTATTTATGTGTTGGGTATATTTGGGTATGCAGAAAGATTTGTGTACGCGTAAGTGCTAAGGGGTAGCCATCAAAAGGTAAATATTAACACAAAAGGGGAACTGTGATTAAAGTTTTGTTGAGAAACATCTCAAAATGACATCCATATAGAAATAAGTGCAACTTAAACCCATTCTTTAGATAGTAGTGAAAGGTTAAAGCCAGTGAAACTGTCTAAGTGAGAATTCCCTAATTTTGGAGAGATTTTCTCCTGCTTCCTAAAGAATCTATAGGGCAGGAAGTGAAGCCAAAACAAAAAAAGGCTCCTCTACTCTATCCAAAACAGAAAAACAGTTTTGGCATTCAATATACTTTAAAGCTGAACTCCAGGTAAAATAAAAATTGACCTTTGCAGGGGGGTGTTCTCCTCACACTCAATGGTTAAATGCTAGTTTTTGTCTGGGGGGTTAAAAAAAAACAGATTTACTACATTTATTTAACACTCCCCTGCCAGCTGGCACTCTTCTCCTCTGATGTTGCAAGTGAGCCCCCGGCATCCTCACTTACAATGCAGCACTGCTGGAATGCCTACTACCAATGGTCACGCATCTGGGAAAAAGCCTACAGGAGCAAGAAATAAAATAAGTACAACTACTTTTTATGTTCCCTCTAGACAAACAGCAGCAGTTGCCCCTTGCAGTATTGGAATGGGGGAGCACCACTGCCAGGGTCAGTTATTATTTTTAATGGAGTTCAGTTTTCATCATGCTAAATGTCATAAACTGAAGAGCAATGAGTGACACATGAGTGAAAATTTGTAAGATATTGAACAGCATGCAATGTGTAAGATATTGAATATGCCTAGTGCAAAACTTTTTTTACATATGCTATAACAAGCCCTTTGGAGCAGAACACATTAAAATACACCCCAAAATAAAAGTATGTAAGTTTTTTTAAACAAGAATAAAACATTATGCAGACCATAAATGCTATTAGACAAGCACTGTTGTAATTCAGCAGTCTAACTTGGAGATATAAAATTAGAAGTGACAATAAGCAATTTTAGGTCAATTTTTTTAGCCAAGTAAAAAAAATTAAAAAGAAATTGGTATACAAGTTTTATTTTTTTAAAATGAAAATTCAAACAAGCAGAGCTTTTTAGCTAAGTTGAAACCCCCC